>NW_006400300.1:120734-185175 GCF_000299155.1 Elephantulus edwardii
ATCCTGTCACTGACAATATTGTACTTCAAGATGGATCTAGCAATGACTTTTTTAACTATGAAAGCAACTCCATTTTTCCTCACTTTTCCATCTCCAGAATAATATATCATATGGTCATCTGACTCAAAATGCCCCATGCCAGTCCATATTTTCCATATTATGGGGGGAAATTACATGTGGGGTGTCTGCAATCAAAATTTTTGCCGTCCAGGCATTCTTTGGTCCTCTTAACGTTACCAAGAAAGAAGCCACACTTGACTGCAAGATCGAGGGAGCATCCAAACTGAAAATCCAGGATGATAGTGACAAATTTTTAGGATGGGTTACATTAAAAATCACAGTGAATGCATAGTCTTAGTAGTATGTCTGTACAGAGTGAATGTCATATTGTCTGTCACCACTTTGAATCAGCTGGACCTGCCATTCTAGAATTATGAGACCACCTTGGAGGAAGGTGGGTGGTACGGGACAGTGGGGTGACACCTTCATGTGCTTCCAGATCATGCTATCCGATTTCCTCTGAAATAACTGCCTGTTGCCTCTGCTGCCCTTTGAACCAGTGTACAGACACCATATTACGGACAGGGAAATACCTGATCAAGATCAGTATGATGGGGGTCTTTTTCTCTTTTTGTATGGTTTAACTGCCAAGTGTCTCAAGCTTAATGTGCTGTGCTGTGTAAATACTGTATGGATTTTATACTGGTTAACTGTCCTTTGATGCCAACACAATTTTTAGGGGTAAAACGACAAAAGAAATGGTACTTGACCAACATCAGGTGACTTTATAGGTGCAATCAGTTGGGTGTGGTGTGTGGAAACCCCTGAAGTGATGTGTGGTGCAAGGAGGGCAAAGGAAATAAAAAGTGCTTTGGAAAGTGTTTAAAAAAAACCCAAAACCCAATATGTAAAACAAAGATGAATGCCAAGGAAGAGGATTACGTGTGTTGCCTTTCACTTTTTGCCAAGATCTTACAAGTCTTTACTGTTCTGTCAACAGACTCAATATTTTCTAAAGAAAAGATACATGTTGTTGACTGCTATCAAGTTACCAGGTTTATGAACAACAGAACCAAACATAGACCAATACTGCACCATCCTCACAAATCTCCGCTATATTTGAGTCCACTGTGACCGAGAACATTTCCAAGATGATAAATCTGAATATTTATTGAGTACTTACCACATGCCAAGCCTTTTACACACACTGTATTGTGTATGTACGAGTCCTATGTCCTCAGTCCTATGGGGACATTATTATCATCCAAATTTTTTTTTGCGTTTTTTTAATTATTATTCATTTTAATGAAAGTTTAGAAAGACTTTGGATTTCTATTCATTCATTATTGTACTTTTCTCTCTTTCACCCTCCCCCCAGATCATTCTTCTCTTTAAAAAGCAAAAGAAAAATTCTTTCATTGTTATATAATCCCTCCCCCCAGGTCCACTCCACTATGCAGCCTTCATTCTGGACTCCTGTCATGACAATAGTATCCAATCATATATCCCTTTTAAACAGTTCTCTCCCTCATCTGTTTCAATGCAGTATACATAATTTATCCAATTTTTCTCAGTCTCCCCCCAACCCTGATGTCAGTCCCGTTTTACAACAGTGGCACTATGCAGTACTTGTCCTTTTGTAACTGAGATATTTCACTCAGCATAATGTCCTCCAGGGTCACCCATTTTGTATAATATTTCATGAGTTCCTTGTTTTTCAATGCAGCATAGTATTCCATTGTGTGAATAGCCATTCATTTGTTGTTAGGCACTTAGGTTGTTTCCAACTCCTTGCTATTATGAATAAAGCTGCTATAAACATGGGTGTGCATATACCTGCTTGGGTGGCAGTTATGGTTTCTTTCCTTTTCTTCTTTTTTTTTTTTTTTTTTGCGACTCTGCCAGGACATGAAGGCAGTTACGGTTTCTTTGGGCTATATTCCCAGTAGTGGAATTGCTGGGTCAAATGGTATTTCTATTTGCAACTTTTTTCAAATAGTATTTCTATTTGCAACTTTCTTTTATTAAATTTTATTAATTTTAATAAACATTTACAGAGATTTTGGGTTCCATTCATTCATTATTTGCAACTTTTTGAGAAAATGCCATACTGCCTTCCATTGTGATTGCACCATTTTACACTCCCATCAATGGTGAATAAGGGTTCCAATTTCTCCACAACCTCACCAGCATTTGTTGTTTGCTGTTCTGTTAAATTTTGCTTTTCTTACTGTGGTGAGATGATATCTCATAATTGTTTTGATTGCATTTCTCTTGGAGCTAGGGATTTTGAACATTTCTTCATGTGGTTGTTTGCCATCTGAATGTCTTCTTTGGTGAAGTGTCTGTTCATACCCTGTGCCCATTTTTTCAATTGGGTGGTTTACCTTTATCTTGTTGTGATGCTTGAATATTTTATCAATTCTAGATTTAAATCCCTTATCTGACATGTCATTACCAAATATTTTTTCCCAGTCTGTGGCTTGCCTTTTTACCCTGTTCGAGAAGTTTTTGGATGTGCATAGGAATTTGATTCTTAAAGGTCCTATTCATCTATTTTATCCTCTCCTGACTGTAGATTTTTCAGGATGTTAATAAGACTGTTGATGTTGTGGATTAGGACTTTTAGAGTTCTTCTAAGCTTTTCTTTAATGAAGCTTATAGACCTTAGTTTTAGTCCTAGGTCCATGATCCACTTTGAGTAGGTTTTTATGAATGGAGTAAGGTATGGATCTTGCTTGAGTTTTCTGCAGATAGTTTTCCATATCATCCAGCTTTTGTATGGGCAAAGAAGGTCACATACTCAAGGTCACGCAGATAATAAGTTAGGATATTCAGGGACTCTGACTCCATAATATGAGGTCTTACCTATGATACTGTCTAACTGTAGAGAATGAGAAGAGGAGAAAAATAGGCATTTATACTCCAGGAAATATCAAAAGCACTTTCCTATTTAAAACCCATCAGATCTTTTTCTTCCAAGAGGAAAGATGATAAAGAAGAGGCAGGAATAACTAGACAAATACATGACAAAGATGAAAAGAAAATAAAAACAGAAAAAGAGCTTTGCATTTGTTAAAATATATTGCCAGTGTCCAACAGGCCATTTCACAACTCACAAATTAAATAAAAATAATTAACCAATTAACACCAAATAGTCTAGTGCTACACTGTTGTAGTTATGTGCCACTGAGTCACTTGAGACTCACAGCAACCCTATGAACAACAGCTCTGAACCCTGATCTATCTTGAACCAATTTCATTGTCTCTAACACACCTACCCCTAGTAATTGAGTCAATCCATTTCATCCAAGGTCTTCCTCTCCTGAGCTGTCCCTCCATCCTTCCAAGCACTAGACCTGATAAAAATTATTTTATTATTTAACACCTGGCTTAGGATTCATTCTCATAAGTCAGATGCCACTAATTAACTGCCTTCTAGGATCAACCCACTTTGCACTGCAGAATATTCAAAATGCTCGGAAAATGGCAGCACTATCAGAGAGCTGGACAGTGACTAAAGATGACAGAAGAAGAATTTATGTTGTTGAGTGGTGGTACTGGAGAAATCTTGAAAGTATCATGGACTGCCAAGACAACAAAGAGGTCTGTTTTGGAGAGGGTGAAACCAAGTTTCTTCTTGGAGGCTAGGATATTGAAGCTCCGTCTCACATACTTTAAGCATGTGTCCAGGAGGGACTGGTCCTTGGAGAAGAACATCATGCTCAGAGGGGTGGACGGACAGTACAGGACAGGAAGACCTCAGATGAGATGGATTGATACAGTAACTAGGGCAATGGGGATAGAGGTATCGGAGTCAGTGAGACCGGCTCAGGACAGGACAGGCTTCAGAGTGGTTGTACATAGGGTCGCTATGAGTCACAAGCGACATAACGGCACATAACAGCAAAAAGAAGAACCTCCATGGAGAGCTGCACAGTTAACCTAAAGGTCCTGCCTCTTTGACAATTCAAATCCACCAATGATTCTGAGGGATAAAGATGGACAAGCTCTTCTTGTGCTATTTACAACTTCAGAAACCCAATATAAGGTCAGCTAGGAATCAGCTTGACACAATGGTAATGAGTTTTTTAAAGAAGAAACTCTGGAATTGGGTATGATGAGGAACCTAAAATAAAGAGGACCAAAGTAAAGACTTCTGAGGGAGCTATAGATGCTATCATCTACACACAAGCCAGGCAAGTACCTCCCAACCCCAACAGATGACTGGAAGTTCTTAGTAATAGAAGCCCTAACCAACATAGATGGAGAGCATGCGTATAAAACAAAAAAGTATGGGAAAAGTGAAGAGGTCAAATAATGATGTGTACAATGAAAACTCAATCTTCCTATTTAGGCCAATTGCTGCCAGAGCTGACCCTCCAAGCTAAAGAGTTATTGTTATGTGCTACTAAGTCAACTACAACTCACAGTAACCCGATGAACAACAGATGTAAACTGTCCCCTGTTCTACACCATCGTCATCATCTCTGATATACTTGAGTCCATTTTCACGATGCCAATCCATCTTGTGGAAGGTTTTCCTCTCTCTCTGACCCTCTACCTCTCCCACCATGATGTCTTTTTCCAAAGACTGGCCCCTCCTGCCCACATGCCCAAAGTATGTGAGACCAAGTTTTATTATCCTTACCTCTAAGAAGCAACTGGGTCACACTACCTCCAAGACAGACTTGTTTCTTTCTTTTGGCACTTCACAGAATACTCACTACCCTTCACCAACACTACAATTAAGTCACCAATTCTTTGTCAGTCTTCCTTATTCACTATGCAACCTTCAGATGCATGCAAAGCAACTGCAAATACTATAGTTTGCATCAATCCCACCTTAAGTGTCCCATTTTAAAGTGATATCCTTGCTCTTTAACTCTTTAAAGAATCCTTGACAGCAGCTTTGTCCAAGGAAACACATCTTTAAATTTCTTGAGTACAGGGATTGTGAACTCAAACAAAATTAAATCATTTCTCAATCTTTTCTCCATTTATCATGATATTTCTTACTGGTTTAGTTGTGAGGATTTCTGAAATTTATGGGATACTAATTGACATATTACAAATAAGAGATGTAGTCTTACATGCTCACCAATCTGTGCCAGGAAATTTGGAAGATAGCCACCTGGCCAACTAACTGTAAGAGATCCCTTTTCCTTTTCACTCCCAAGAAAGATAATCCAAGAGAATGTGGTGGAAATTATCAAACAATATCATTACCATTACATGCAAACAAAATATTACTGAAGGTTATAAAAAACAGCTAAAACAGTATCCTGACAGAGAAGTACAAGATGGTTTTAAAAGAGGCTGTGGCACCAGCAAGATCATTGCTGATGCCAGATGGATCTTGGCTGAAAGCAGAAAATATCGTAGGAATATCTGGGTTTCCATTGACTGTGCAAATGCATGTGATTATGTGGATCATAAGAAACTATGGCTAACATTAAGAAGAATGAGAATTCCAGCCATTGTCCAAACAGAGCAAGGAACACTGCACAGTTTAAAATCAAGAAAAGTGTGCATCAGGGTTTCTCAAATGATTTGAAAAGAGGAATTGTTACTAGGCTTTTACTTTTGGGCTGGTTAAATTTCCCTGAATGTAGCTCTCTACTGTGGTGTTAAAATTGGAGGAGACTCATTAACAATCTGCATAATGCAGATGATGCATTCTTGCCTGCAGAAAGTGAGGAGGACCTGAGGCACTTACTGCAGAAGATCAAGGACTATAGCTTTTAATATGGATGATATCTCTACAACAAGGAAACAAAGCCTCACCATTGTGTCAACAGGCAATACCATAAGAGATGGAGAAAAGATTGAAATTGTCAAGGATTTCATCTTGCTTGAATCCACAATCAACACCCTTAGTATCACAGTCAGGAGATCAGAGGACATATAGCATTGAGAAAGTCTGCTGTCAGATATCTCTCCAAAGTTTTGAATATCAGTAATGTTATCTTAAAGATTAAGATGTGTCTGATTCAAGCCATGGTCTTTCCAATCACTTGCTGTGCATCTGGACAATGAATAAGGATGACAGGAGAAGAACTGATGACTTTGGGTTGTGGTTTTGGAAAAAATAAATAACCTATCCGAGAGGCTGGGCTCTATGAGGAGAAGCGTGGCATTAGGATTGGTGGAAGATATATCAACAATCTGCGTTATGCAGATGACACAACCCTGCTCGCTGAAACTAAGGAGGACCTCATGCACTTACTGCAGAGGGTCAAGGACTGCAGCCTTCAGTATGGACTGAGGCTCAATGTCAAGAAGACAAAGATTCTCACCACTGGACCAATCGGTAGCATCAGGATGGATGACGAAGAGATTGAGATTGTTCACAGCTTCAGTTTGCTCGGCTCCACGGTCAACACTCTTGGCACCAGCAGCCAGGAAATCAAAAAACGTATTGCAATGGGAAAGTCTGCTGTTAGGGACCTCTCTAAAGTACTCAAGAGCAACAGTGTCTCTCTGGAGACTAAGGTGCGCCTGATACAAGCCATGGTTTTTGCAATCACTTGTTATGCATCAAAGAGTTGGACAATGACTAAGGAGGATAGAAGGAGAATTGATGCCTTTGAGCTGTGGTGCTGGAGAAGAGTATTGAATGTACCATGGACTGCCAAGAAAACAAACAGATTCATCCTAGAGAGGGTTAAACCAGGCTACTCCTTGGAGGCAAGGATTCTGGGGCTTCCTCTGACATACTTTGGACATGTTGTAAGGAGAGACAGGTCCTTGGAGAGGGACATCATGCTTGGTAGGGTAGAGGGACAGTGCAGGAGGGGAAGACCCTCTATGAGGTGAACTGATTCAGTGACTGGGGTAATCGGGATGGGTGTGTCAGAGGCCATGCAATTGGCACAGGATAGAGCAGGGTTTAGGGTTCTGTACTTAGGGTCGCTATGAGTCGCAAACGACTCAACGGCACATAACAACAACAACAACATCGACTACCAAAAGAACAAATAGGTATGTCTTGGAGAATGTGCAGCCAGAGTGCTCCTTATGCAGGATAGGACGAGGTTCAGATCTACTGTTCATAGGGTCACTATGAGTTGTATTCAACTTGGCATCATCTAACAACAACAACAAAACGTTAAGATGTAATCTATACTGAAGGCTATACAGTGTTTGATTTTCTTCAGTAAGTACTTTAAGCCTTCTTTACTTTCTGCAAGCAAGGTTGTATCAACTGCATGATACAGATTGTTGATGAGTCTTCCTCCAATCCTGATGTTACAGTATAAAGAAATTTAACCAGCCCAAAAGTAAAGGCCTAATCACAAAGTGGGCCCCCCCAGGTAGTGCCCCCCAAATCTCTATAAAATCAGGCTTAAAATCAACATAATGCAGACACATACTAGCTCTCAAACAGTTCTCTGTCCTCCACTCTTAATCATAAGGAGATAAGCAAGGATTACAAGACACATGAGGGAAACTTCTAATGTGAAATGCATAGACTGTAACATACAGATAAAAAGCAACTGGAAGGAAAAGAAACAAGGTAAGGAAGAGAACATAAAAAAGTTTACTATAGTCAATCTCCACAGAAAGATAATAGTGAACACTGTATATGCTAAACAAGAATAGGATGCTAGCTAAAAAATTTTTTTAAAAATTGAGAGAAAATATAACAGGCTATTAAACATTAAAAATTATAACATTATACTTTTTAACATTAAAAAATATGGCAGAAATGAAAGACTGAAGAAAAGGGTTAAAGAGATAGATGAGGAAATCTCCAGGAAGCAGAGCAAAGTCAGAGTTGAAAAACAGAAGAAAAGATAAGAAAAGCAAAGGATCAGTTTTAAAAGCCCAGTGTCTGAACAGAAATTACAGGAAGTGAAGCCAGATAAAAAAAAATCACTCACAATTTCTTTTTTTCAAATCTCTAATGAAAGTATAAGTACTACAGTTAAAATGATGGAACAAAACGTGCATAAATGAGTAACTGGAGTAAGGGGAACACAAAACTAAGCCCCCAATATGGTTTATAAACTTCCACCAAAATCACAAATTACAATTTTAAATTTTTTTTAATTTCTAGCTCTGAATATCCATATCAAATGCCCATGGAGTTCATGTCATCATGGATAAAAGCAGACTTTGCCACAAAGGCCCGTCTCTGGAAAGACACAGGACACGGGAAAATGAGAAAATCCCTGTAACTTCCTGAGAGGAAAAATAAATCACACACAACATAACATCAGACCTCTCAAAAGCAAACACCCCATGAAGTAATGTAATCACATTTCAGAAAGAAAATACTTTTCCATCTATCATTTATTATTTATATTTTATGTGTTTCTAAGACATTTATAGCAAATCTTTTTTAAACAAAATTTTAAGAATATCGTTAAAGACAAATTGTCAATCAAATGAACTTCATATATGCAAGGTTCTCAAATTGTACCTCCTATAAAAACTTTCCTCAGGAAGCTACCAGGGAGCATTTTCTAGCAAATCAAGGAAGGAAACCAGAAAAAGACCCAGCATGGAAAGAATCAACAAGAAGACAATACCATTCATACAAAGACATCCAAGAAATCATTACTGAATGTCTGCTATGTGCCAAATATACTGTTCTAGGATGGCTGTTGTCTCCAGGTACATGGGATTGCTGGCCCTGGCTGGAAAGTTTGACTCAGAGGTAAGTATGTTCAAAGTAATTGTCAGCATACCCTCTACCACTGCTTCATCTCTGACCTGAGGAAATGACAAATGGAAGTGCTCTACCAACTCAAGAAAGAAACAGCAGTCTAGGAAAAAAGGCACTTACCAGAAAAAAAAAGCAAAGGATGCCAGGGATGACAACTGGGCAAGCCTGGAAAGCAGCTGACCAAGCTGGAGCGATGTATCCAAGCAGAGATTTGAAACTAAAAGAATACCTTGATCCTTGTAGGAAGTTAGGCTGAGAGGTTACTGGGAGTTTTGAAAATTAGCAAAAAGGTAAAAAAAAGCAAGCAGATTGTTAAATACGGAGTTGATAACCCCCAGCAAAAACAAAATATAAGATACCATAACGATTTATTAATGCTTGCAGACACGGATTTTGAAGCTCCATCTCACATACTTTGGATATGTTGCAAGAGGGACATCATGCTTGGGAGAGTGGAGAGACAGCGAAAGAGAGGAAGACCCTCGATGAGATGGATTGACTCAGTGACTGGGCTAATTGGGGTAGGTGTATCAGAGACAATAAGGTTGGCTCAGGATAGAGCAGGGTTCAGAGCTGGTATATAGAGGCTCGTTACGAGTCACAAGCAACTCAACAACACCAAACAACAACAACAGAAGTAAATAATATTTGTATAGGTGTAATAAATACAAATTTAACAGAAAAGTGAAATATATTGGAAAAGATGAGAGTGGTGTAAAGGAGCTAAATCCTCCCCTTTGATAATAAAGTGCAAAGATGGTATCTAAAATTGATTCACCAAAAAGATCATTCCACCACCATCATGTCGATTCCAACTTGTAACAACAACCTTTATGTGATTCTCAAGGCTGTACCTTTCTATGGGAGGAAACTGGACATCTTTCTCCCTAAGAATGGCTGGTGAATTCAAACTGCCAACCTTTCAGTCAGCACTGCAACACTTTATGCACTACACCACCAGGGCTCCTTCAAAAGAAATGTTGTTGTTATTGTTGTTGTTGTTGTTGTTGTTGCTACTGTGCAGTACTATTGAGTTAGAATAGCTGACCCTCCAGCAAGTTTCCAAGTCTCCAGAGGCAGGAAACTGCACATGAGGAGAGTGCCCATCTTTCTTCTGAGAAACAGCTGGTGGATTCGAACCTTGTGCCTTAGGGGTTGGCTGCATTTTCCCCGTGTGAGGAACTGTGTAAATGCCAGATGAACTACTGTCTATGGGGAAGTGTAGTGAAGGGGAGTCAGGACAGACACAGCAAGGAACCTCTGTGTTCTGTTGCATTATTGTTGTTGTTAGTTCCAGCTGAGCTGAAGTGAACTCACTGTGTCCTCATGCTCCCTATCGTTTTCAAGGCTTTGACATTTCTGGAAGTTTATCTCCAGGACTTTTTCCAAGGCACCTCATTAGGATAGATTCAAATCACCAACCTTTCAGCTTATTGTGTACTACCCAGGCTCTTGCCTCTTTTTTTTTTTTGTGGGTTTGATTTGCATATCTTTTATTGATAATGATTTTGAGCATTTTTTTTCATGTGTCTTTGGCCTTCTTAGTGTTCTCCTCTGTGAAAAGTGTTTTCATGTCTTTTGTCTATTTTGTAATTGGATTATCAGTCTTTTCTTCTGGAGGACCTGTATGATTCTATAAACTTTTGTTATGAGACTCTTGCCTGAGAATGGTATTGCTAAATGCTTTTTCCCAGGCAGTAGGTTTTTTAGGTTTGGTTTTGTTTTTTTTTTACTATGTTGGGGAAAACAATTATTCAGACAGGGATTTAATCTTTACAAGGTCATATTCATCAAAATTAGCCTCCCCTGGTTGTGTATTTTTGGCTGTATTTATCATCCTTTTTATGCCATGGGTTACATCATCAAAGTTTGGTCCCACTTTGTCTCTTTTGATCTTTGTAGTTTGAGGCTTTATCCCTAGGTTTCTGATCCATCTTGAGTTGAGTTTTGGATATGGTGAGAAGTGTGGAGCCTGTTTCAACTTTCTGTAGGTAGTAATCCAGTTTTGCCAGCATTATTTGTTGAAGAGGGCTCTTGCCTCTTTAAAGAAAAAATTTAATATATGTATTATTTTGATTCCTTGAGCTTAAGAAATGCTGAGCGAGTTTGGCCCTTTTGATTTTCTGACTCCAACTCCTTGCACATTTCTTTGTAATATTTTACTTTGTCATCCCGTGCTGCCTTTTGAAATCTTCTATTCAACTCTTTAGTATCTTGAATTCTTCCTTCTGCTTTGGCTTCTCTTAAGCTCAAGGAACTAAAGAGCAAATTCAAACCTTCAGTTGCTATAATCAAGGATGCTTTAGGCAGAATATTAAATGATCCAGGAAGTATTAAAAGAAGATGGAAAGAATATACTGAGTCACTGGATTGAAAGGAATTGGCAGACACAGAAGAATTTCATGAAACAATATATGAACAAGAACCAATGGTGATGAAAGAAGAGGTTCAGGCTGCTTTGAAGGAACTAGCAAAAAATAAGGCCCCAGGAATAGATGGTATACCAATTGACATATTTCAGCTAACAGATGCTGCCCTGGACGTGCTCACCAAGTTGTGCCAAGAAATCTGGAGAACAACCACTTGGCCAACTCACTGGAAGAGATCTATATTTGTCCCCATCCCAAAGAAAGGTGACCCAAAAGAATGTGGAAACTATAGAATAATATCATTGATTTCATATGCAAGCAAGATTCTACTGAAGATTATCCAAAAACGACTGGAACAGCACATCAGCAGAGAACTGCCAGAAGTCCAGGCTGGGTTTAGAAGGGGTCGTGGTACTAGGGATATGGTACCTAATGTTAGATGGATCTTACTGAAAGCAGGGAGTACCAGAGGAATGTCTATCTGTGTTTCATTGACTATGCAAAGGCGTTTGTGTGGATCATAACAAACTATGGTTGACTCTGAGAAGAATGGGAATCCCAGAACACTTGATCGTTCTAATGCGAAACCTGTACTTCGTCAGAACAGAGCAAGGAAACACTGCATGGTTCAAAATTGGGAAGGGCATATGCCAGGGATATGTCCTGTCTCCATACCTTTTCAATCTGCATGCAGAACAGATTATCCGGAAGGCTGGGCTCTATGAGGAGGAATGTAGGGTCAAAATTGGTGGAAGATCTATCAACAATCTGCGTTATGCGGATGACACAACCCTATGTGCTGAAACTGAGGAGGACCTAAAGCTCTTGCTGTAGAGGGTCAAGGACCACAGCCTACAATATGGATTGAGGCTCAATGTCAAGAAAACAAAGATTCTCACCACTGGACCAATTGGCAGCATCAGGATGGATGGTGAAGAGATTGAGATTGTTCACAGCTTTAGTTTGCTTGGTTCCACAGTCAACACTCTTGACACCAGTAGCCAGGAAATAAAAAAAAAAACGTATTGCCATGGGAAAGTCAGTTGTTAGGGACCTCTCCAAAATACTGAAGAGCAATGGTGTCTCTCTGGAGACCATGGTGCGTCTTTGCTATCACTTGTTATGCATCAGAGAATTGGACAATGACTAAGGAGGATAGAAGGAGAACTGATGCCTTTGAACTGTGGTGCTGGAGAAGAGTGTTGAGGGTACCATGGAGTGCTAGGAAAGCAAACAGATTGATCCTGGAAAGAGTTAAACTGGGCGGCTCCTTGGAGGCAAGGATTCTGAGGCTCCGTCTAACATACTTTGGACATGTTATAAGGAGAGATCTGTCCTTGGAGAGGGATATCATGCTTGGGACGGTGGAGGGACAGTGCAGGAGGGGAAGGCCCTCTATGAGGTGGATTGATTCAGTGACTGGGGTAATCTGGATGGGAGTGTCAGAGACAGTGCGATTGGCACAGGACAGAGCAGAGTTTAGGGCTGTTGTACACAGGCTCGCTATGAGTCGCAAGTGATTCGACGGCACATAACAACAACAACAACAACATTATTTTGAGAAAATAAAAATTAATTCTTTTAAAAAAAGGATTAGACTCCAATAATCAACAATGCATTGAGCCATGTTAAATAACAGGTTGAGTTTGGGAGGGGGCTGCTTATCTTTGTCGTTGTTGTCATTATGTGCCATCAAAGCACCTGCGACCCTAGCGACCTTATGTACAGCAGCTCTGAGCCCTTCCCTGTCCTGAGCCAGTCTCACTAATTCTGACACACCAACCCCCAGTGCCTCAGTTACTATCAACCCATTTCAACCAGAGTCTTCCTCTCCTGCTCTGTCCCTACACCCTTCCGAGCATGATGTCCTTCTCCAAGGACTGATCTCTTCTGGCCCAAAGTATATGAGTAAGAGCTTAAAAATTCTAGCCTCCAATGAGAAACTTGGTTTCACCCTCTCCAAGACAGACCTATTTGGCAGTTAATGGTTTGTTCAAGACTCTTCTCCAGGGCCACATTTTGAAGACATCAATTCTTCTTCTGTCATCCTTAGTCATTGTCTAATTCTCTGATGCATAACAAGTAATTGCAAATACCATGGTTTGGATTAGGCACATCTTAGTCTCTAGACTCACATCATTGGTTTTCAGTACTCTGGAGAGGTTCCTGACAGTAGATTTTCCCAATGTAATTCGCCTTTTGATTTCCTGACTGCTGGTACTAAGAGTGTTGGCTGTGGAGCCAAGCAAGTTGTGATTGTTAACAACCTCAATTTCTTCTCCATCTATCATGAAGCTGCTGACTGGCACAGTGGTGAGAATCTTTGTCTTGTTGATGTTGAGCTTCAATTCATATTGAAGACTCCAGACCCTGACCTTCTTCAGCAAGCTCTTCAGGTCCTCTTCAGTTTCAGCAAGCAAGATTATGTTATCTACATAACATAGGTTGTTGATGAGTCTTCAACATCTGCCAATTTCTGCAATTTTGATACTACGACTACTGTGTCCAATTTGAAGGTACTGATGGAACTCCACTGGATTGCAAAATCCCTGCAATTTTAACAATGGTCTGGCCTAGTAGAAGCCAGCTCCTGCAAACCACTGCCTCTTAGCCAACTTCCATCACATGGTTCAGGGCAGTGTGTAGAAAACACATATCAGCTTCCATTTGGCAGATAAAGCACGTGGCAGTAAGCCACACCTAGTCCCATGGCTCCAGGAGTCACTTTCTTCCACTGCCACTACCCTTGGGCTGCTCATGACCTCCCTCTATTGTCCCCAAAGGGAGATATCAATATGCCACTCTTCTCTTTGCTGCCCAACCCTGTCATTGCCAAAAAGGCAAAAGAACTGGTGATGGCTTATAGCTGGGTTATTGGGATCATTACTAAAACCTTTCTTTCCACTTGTAGATTTCACCTCAGAGACCAGCCTTTCAGGTTTGCTTATGCTTCCTGTAAATGTGATTCCTACCATAACAAAACAGTTTAGAGACACTTGAGTTCTATAGATCTTTTCCTGGAAAACTACCTTCATATAACATAGTAATATGCGTAAGTCCTTCTACAGAGATGAGCCTGTATACATCTCAATCTCTTCTCCCCTCAGGCCCCCACTCCATTCCTACTCTCCCAATTCCATTCCTATAATCTCTGCTGTCACTGATTCTTCTCTGCCAGCTGGCCTGTGTACAGGCCACTCTGTCCCTACAGCTGGGACTGGAGTCAGTCACACCAACTCCATATGGAAACCACAAGACATTGTTATACATGTATCAGATCCCTGGCCCTTAAAGCATTTCATTCACACCCCTTGATTTATAAACAAGAACTCCGAAAGAGAAAGGAACTTGCTCAAAGCTATACAGATGGATACAGCAGCAACTGATATTTATACACTACAGCTCTACACATTTTGCAAAAGTATTTACACACACATTATTTCAGCCGATTTTAACAACACTTTCATGTGGTAGACATTATAATTTTCTGTTTAGTAGCTGATGAATGAGGTTCAAGGGAAAAGTAAATGAAAAGCAGGGAGTCTGATCTTGACACCTAATCTGAAACTCCACCATACCTGTCTGTTTTGCCTTTTAAAACTTGGCAGCAAGTCAAACCTAATCTCTGCTCTTTCAGTGTAATGAAGACAGTATTACCTGGAACATCTTCTCTTTATGTTTCCACTGTGAACAGTGCCTTTCTCATAAGAAAGAGAAAGAGGAATGGTGAGAAAGTGAGAGGACTTGATTGAGCCACAAATCACACTAGGAGGGCCTGGAGTGAGTGAGATCCAGAGGTGAAGTGAAGAAAGTAACAGTGGCCCCAAAACCCTGAGGCAGCTATGAGACTGGAGCAGACAGGCCAGAAAAACTGCAGGGAGCCCAGGGGCAGGGAGTTGAGGGGCAGGGCACCTCTGAAAGTGCAGCTCCAAAAAAGGGTTGCGTTTATATGAACAAAAACACCAAGGAGACAGAAAAATTCCTGTTAACCCACCCTATCCCAACTACTGATAATTCTTCCCGAGGAGGCAGGGCCATCTGTTCTCAGGCCTGGCACCCCACCCCTCCCCCAGCACCTCTGTCAGACTTGGAAAAGCTGCTGACGCAGCAGCTCAAAGAAGGGGCTGAGGGAGGAACTTCCCAGCTTGCAGGCCTGCTTGCCTGCAGTTCAGGCCCTCCCCCACCCAAAAGCCTTGACCAATTGGGATATTTGCTATAGACCTAGCAGGGGAAGGTCTGTGTTGGGAAATGGGGTGGTGATCTGGCACAGAGGGAGGCTGCAACATTCCTATCAGGGAGAGATAAGGGGATCTGGGAGAAGAGAGAGGCCTTGGCCATGATTAGAGGCCAGGGAGAACACTAGAGGCCCAAGTGGGAGGGGAAGCCATGCAAGAAGCCAGGGAGAATGCAAGGGAGGCCCACTGTGACCTGGACTGTCCAATGTCCAGATCCAAACAGCAGGCCTTTCATCTGAAAGTTCACCAGATTGTCATCCACCCCTAAGGACTAATGCCTTCTGGAGCCACCAGATGCCCAGACCTTAGGAGTCCATGACTGAGCAGGAAGCCAGAACCTTCACTGGGTTCTGGCTTCAGCCCTCAGCACTCCCCACTCACCAACCTCTTGTGCATTCAGACAAGCCCCTTCCTCTCCTTTCCCGTATAAAAGGCAGGGCTACTCTAGAAGAGTTTCTAAGGCCCCCCTCAAGCTCCAACACTCTGAGTGGCTCCAAAAGGCAACGGATCATTGAAGAAGACTTAAAAGAGAGCCCTGGCAGCGAACTCTGTATGCTGCCTATGGCGCTGATAACCAGAAAGCTGCGTGTTCGCTGCTCCCGGCGGAAAGGTGGATCTCTCCTCGCATTAGTATTTTCAGGGTCACTAACTGATCCTGAAAATGAGTTCGGTTGGAATTTTGTTGTTCCTGTGTTTAAAAGCAACAGAATGGCCTAGGCCTGCCAAGGTCTTGGCTAACAAAGAAGTGTGTTTCTAGAAGTCACCGAAAAGCAGTACCTTAAATTAGTCCCCCCATAGAGGAGTGGGCTGTGGATGCACGGGGTTTATGAGGAGAGTCTCTTCGCATGAGAGACCTGTAAGAGGGGTGGGGCAGCAAAGAAAGAAGAAACCAGGCGGGAGAAACGAATGCTGCAGATCAGATCGGGAAAGACCAAAGAGTGGACGGCCCAGTACCTGCCGGCCACACTGTCGAATCCAGGTCAGAGGACCTGTGGGGACCACTGTCCCTGAGGAGAGGCGGAGAGAGGACACTGGCTGGCAGCTGGCAGGGCGGGGTGTGGGGAGAAGCGAGTTACCTTGGCTTTGCTCGTGTTCTCCCGGGGCCCCTCGAGCTGCAGCCAGAAGTAGGGGGTGTCCGGGCGGCTCTGGAAGGCTTTGAGCCTGACTCTGAAGATGCGCTGCACTTGCAGCCGCTGACGCTGCACCCGCGGCTTCGATTTTGTTTGCACCTTGAACCATTCTTGCGTCGGAGGGTCGCCTCTAGACAGGAGCATGTTTGTCCCACCCGGCCCTGGTGGAAGGGAGAGCAGTGTCAAGCGGAGCAGAAGGTGTCACGAGCCCAGCCCGCCGGGCCCCCACCACGCCCCCACCTCCCTCCTGCGCTTCCCCCGCGGCCTCCTTCCTCCCGGCTTTCCGACCCACTGGCCATGGCTCTGGCCCCCGCCCTCCGGCTCGGACCCTCTCGGCTGCGGCTCCCGAGCAATCTCTTCCTGCCAAGGGTTGTGGCTGGGGGTGGGACCGCCTGGCTCCCACCACCCTTGCCTCCGCCCCTCGCCTGCGTTCCGCCGCAGCCCAAGGCCCCTCCTGGATAAACTCTTTCTGTCTCGGGGTAGCTTTACCCCTCGCGGGAGGCGGAGGGAGGGGGCGGGCGAGAGGAGGAGGGGGCGTGGTGGGGTTCTGGAAACCTCTGCTTTCCACCCAAGTTTGGGGCCCAGCGCCAGAGAGCTGGAGTGAAAGTTAATTTCTTTCCACAATTTCCATTCCCAGTGGAAGGACGAGGTGAAGGATAGGAGCACTCAGATTTGGGAGTATGAGGATTAGGCGTCCCAGGAACCTTTTCTGTGTTTAGGGCAGCCCTCTCCCCCTCCGCTTCCCAGGCCCTCCCAAGTGAAGTCCACCCCCTGACCTCACCAACCCTTCCCTCTCTGAGTGCACCAGTCCTAGGAGGAAAGGGTTAAGGCGGAGCTGGGTGGGGAGCCCGTGGAGGCTGAAGCCCGAGAAAAACCGTGAGCAGGAGACCAAACAGGAAGAGTAAGAAGACCGACTCCCCACCCCCCACGGAAGTCTAGGGATGGCCTGGGGCTGGCAGGCGGCCCAGACCCTCCTGAAGCCCCCCTGGGTAGAGGGCGGGAGGAGCTCTAAGACTAGGTTTGTTTATGAAAGCCCTTTTTAGCCAGTAGAGTAATGTGAGGGGAGGCTTTAGGATGAGAGTGAGTCTTGTCTCTAATACAGGCAGTCCTCAGATTAGGAATGGGTCTGTTCCTAAATCTGTCCTTAAATAGAATTTGTAAATTGAAATAGGTCCAGTTCACATCTAATATCAGTTAGTCAATTATTTGTTAAGTGCCATCAGTCGTAGGCGACTCATAGCGACCCTATGAACAAAAGTCCTCAACACTTATGTGACTTTCATCCTTTCTCCAGGTTCATAGGGTTTCCACAGGCAAGCTATTACAGAAGTAGATGCCACTCCTCCTTCCAAACTTGTTTTAATCGGGGAGTGCCACCAAACACTGTCCACCGTGGGTAGCCATTATCACATTTGATACATCAGTGTCACAGTGTTCAGCTTCACAGCAACCATTGGTTACCTCTGTATGGCAAGTGGACACACCAGGGCTATATGACCTAGAAGAATGTTTGAACAAAAGCAATGACACACAGGCCTAAGGGCCATGAATTAGAAGTCACCCACCTTTGGCTTGGTAGCATCCCTTTCTCTCCACTAGGCCAACTAATCTCTATGACAACATGATATACATGCATTCAATTTTTTAACATAATAATGCAGTTATAATAATAATAATGTTTTATTGTGTATCCCAAAGTAGCACCAGTTTTTTTGCTATAATCCATTGTATGATATTTGAATTTTCCAAGTGATAGGGGGTGGATTGATTCAATGACTGGGGTAATAATCGGGGTGAGTGTGTCAGAGACAGTGAGATTGGCACAGGACAGAGCATGGTTTAGGGCTGTTGTACATAAGGTCGCCATGAGTCGCAAGCGACTCAATGACACGTAACAACAACAACAGGCTTTTGGAGGGCATGGAGCATTTCCTGACTGGGAGATATATCTAAATGTGTTATATGTAACCCAGGGACTGCCTGTATCACCTTAATTCTGCACCTGCAGCAGGCTGTCTGGATTCTGTGGTCTGGGACCAGCACTGGTTGGCATGCTATCTCCAACACTAACACTGCCTCAGCACAAAGAACACCTTATACAGCCCACTGCCTGAACAGAAACTGGCCTAGTGGAGGGCAGGCTCTGAATCCTGGGCCCCAGTGACCTTATTTTTCAAAGCAAAATCAAGAGCCACAGGCATGGGGACAAAGGGCACTGAATTTTAATTGAGGCTTGCCCTGGAACATCTGGGCTGCAGAGTGATCGTGGGTTTGTGTACAGACAAGGGGGAAGGAGTGTTTGACTACAGGGAAGGAGAGAAGTTGGGAATGCTTCCCACCACCGCTCGTCCATACTGGACTCTGATCTGACCCATCCACTCCCACTTCTTCTCCATAGTTTGAAATCCAGAAAAGCAGAACGTGACCTATTGTCACTTCTGACTCCAAAGTGCCTGAAGGTGAACCTGAAGTGATTATCTCCCCACTCGGCCCACCTCTGACTGCTCTCCCTTTCTCAAAAGCAACATACATAACAAGTGATTGGAAAGACCATGGCCTCAGTCAGACCAGTAACTGGAACTATAAAAATTATGGCCTGGGAAATCCTATGAGGCAGTTCTGTTGTGTCCTTTGGCGTCTGATTTACAATCTGTACTATAGGCACGGGAATCTCTGGATGATGGCAACAGTTAATGTACGCAGCTGCTAAGCAAAAGACTGTATGACTCTCTGGGAGCTGGACAATGAATAAAGATGGCAAAAGAATCGATGCCTTTGAGCTGCGATGTTGGAGAAGAGCACAGAACATCCCATGAGCTGTCAAAAGAACCAACAGATATGTCCTGGAGAGGATGCAGCCAGAATGCTCTTTGGAGTCAGGTTGATGAGGCTTTGCCTCATATACTTTGGGCATGTTGCGAGGAGGGACAGGCTGTTCCTTGGAGACGGACATGATGTTAGGAAAGATAGAGGGTCAGTGAAAGAGAGGAAAACCTTTGACCAAATGGACTGACATGATGTCTGATGCAATGGGCTCTAATGTGTCAGGAAGTATATGGATGGCACAGGATAGGACAGGGTTCAGATGCTTTGTTCATAGGGTCTCTATGGGTCATACTCGACCTGACAGTGCATAACAACAACAGCAGCAATTTTTACAGAAGCAGACTGTCACATCTTTTTTCAAAGGAGTAACTAGTCGTCTTCCTCCCATTTGGCAGAGGGTAAGCACTCTGCTACCATGGCTACTTTGTATCTTTCTATTCTAGAAACTTCCTCCTTCTCATCCTGTCCCATTTCCCTGCCACCACCAGCCTAGCTCCTAGACTTAGGTTCTCCCACCTCCCTACTGTCCCACCTATCTCCTGCCTTTCTACCTGGATGTCATGGATTTAGATTATTGTTGTTATGTGTCAACAAATTGCTTGCGACTCGTAGCAACCCTATGCACAATAGCTCTTAAACCTTGTCCTATCTTGAGCCAGTCTCACTGTCTCTGAGACCCCCTACCATTACACCAGTTACTGAATCTCCTCCGGGGTCTTCCTCTCTTGTGCTGTCCCTCCATCTTTCCAAGCATGATGTCCTCCAAGGACTGATCTGTTCTGGCAACATGCCCAAAGTATCTGAGACAGAGCTTCAAAATCCTTGTCTTCAAGAAGGAACTTGGTTTCATTCTCTCCAGAATAAAGATGTTCATTCTTTTAACAGTGCAAAAGTTCAATACTCTTCTCCAGCACCACAACTCAAAGGCATCAATTCTTCTTCTGTCATCCTTAGTCATTGTCCAGCTCTCTGATATTTAGTTAGATAACCTGGTTGTAATCCTAACTTTTTCAATAATGAACTATGCACTCTTAAATACATCACTAACTTTCTTTACTTCTCTAGGCTTCACCTTTCTAATCTAAATTAATTAATCAGAAAAACTCATCCCCTCATTCTGTAAATTCAACACATTTATTGAATATTGATTCTGAGTCAAGAACTGAGAATATAAAACCAGACTAAGACAGATAACTCCCTGCCCTTATGAGTGGAGTAAGAAAGAAGAAAACAGTGTTATTTAAAGGAATGAAAAAATGTTCTGTAGTTGTTGTTATGTGCCATCAAGTCACCTGAGATAGCGACCCTATCTATATACAACAGCTCTAAATCCTATCCTATCCTGAGCCAGTTTCACTCACTCCAACACACCTATCTCCATTACTTTAGTTACTCCGTCAATCCATCTCATATGGGGTCTTCCTCTCCTGCACTGTCCCTCCACCCTTCCAAGCATATCTTTCTCCAAGGGCTGCTCCCTCCTGGCCATGTGCCCAAAGTATGTGGGACAGAGCTTCAAAATCCTTACCTCCAAGAAAAGATTTTATTTCACTCTCCACGACACATCTGTTTGCTTTCTTGGTGGTCCGTGGTATGTTCAGTACTCTACTCCAACACCACAACTCAAAGGCATCGATTCTTCCTCTGTCATGCTTCATCATTGTCTAGTTCTCAGATGCAGAGCAAATAATTATGAAGACTATGGCCTGGATCAGGCACACCTTAGTCTCTAGACTAACATTGTTGCTTCTCAGTACTCTGGAGAAGTCCCTGACAGCAGATTTTCCCAGTGCAATACACCCTTTGATTTCCTGACTGCTGGTGCCAAGAGTGTTGTTGATTGTGGAGCTGAGCAAGCTGAAATTGTTAACACCATCAATCTCTTTTCCATCTATCGTGGTGCTGCTAATTGGTGAAAATCTTTGTCTTCCTGATGTTGAACTTCAATCCATACTGAAGACTACAGTCCTTGACCTTCTACAGCAAGCACTTCAGGTCCTTTTCCATTTCAGCAAGCAAGGTTGTGTAATCTGCATATGAGTCTTCCTCCAATCTGGATACCACATTCCTTAACATAAAGCCCAGTCTCCTGAATGATCTGTATACAGATTGAAAAGGTATGGAAACAGAATACATCCCTGGCAGACCTCCTTCCCAATTTTGAACCATGCAGTGTCCCCTTCCTCTGTTCTGATGACTGTGTCTTGGTCCAACCATAGGTTTCGTATAAGCACAATCAAATGTTCTGGAGTTCCCATTTTTCTCAGAGTCAGCCATAGCTTGTTGTGATCCACACAGTCAAAAGCCTTTGCATAGTTATGATACACAGATAGACATTCTTCTGGTATTCTCTGCTTTCTGCTAAGATTCATCTAACATTAGCTATATTCCTAGTACCACAAACTCTTCCAAACCCAGCCCACACATCTGGCAGTTCTCTGTTGACGTGTTGCTCCAGTCAGTTTTGGATAATTTTCAGCAGAATCTTGCTTGCATGTAATATCAATGATATTGTACAATAATTTCCCCCTCTGTCGGGTCACCTTACGGGAGCTCTGGTGACATAGCCTGTGGAGAGTCACTCTGCTAACACAAAGGTGGCAGTTAGAACCCACCAGTACCTCCTGGGGAGAAAGATAGGGCAATCTCCCCCCATATGACTTACAGCTCCCCCAAAACCCAGGCTGGTGTCCTAGAGGGTAAAGTATTACGCGCCTGTCCCTAGGCAGGTCAGATCCACCAGTGGCTTTGCATAAGAAAGATGGGCAATCTGTCCCCAAGGAATTTACAGTCTCTGAAAACACTCTGGAGGGGCAGCTGTGAATCAGTTCCTACTGATGTCACACAACAACAACCTGCTGGAGGGTGAGCTGTGAGTCAGGCTCCAACTCACCAGCAATAAATGAGCGAAATAAAGTAAG
Organism: Elephantulus edwardii; assembly: GCF_000299155.1. Classification (NCBI taxonomy): domain Eukaryota; kingdom Metazoa; phylum Chordata; class Mammalia; order Macroscelidea; family Macroscelididae; genus Elephantulus; species Elephantulus edwardii. The sequence continues at coordinate 142,890 of NW_006400300.1, forward strand.
ATGAGATAGGGATAGTGCCTCTTTGGGTCCTTTCTAATGATGTTCTATTGCAATTAAAGGTTGAGCAAGAACATGGCCTCTCTCTGAGGTGGGAATGAATGAGCAACTTAGCAATTTTTGATCCAAATCTCTCCCCTAATACATTCAGGGATCCTTTGCCTAAAATGTTGGGTCTAGTTTCTGTTCTGTGGAAAGTATATAGCATTCTGAAAACCAAGGTTTTAATGTAGATATTAATTTTTTGCACCTATGCTATTGATTGCTAAATGTAATAGTCTGATCATGACACTGAACAAAATGTCTTTCTTAAAAAAAACCAAAAATAAAAACCAACAACAACTTGTTTGTGTTGGCTGCCTTCTGAGAATCTATATTCCCAACCTTGTATAGAACGATCCCAGCTCAAGTGTAAGAAGAACTAGATGTGTCTGGGCATGTCTGGCAACAGGGCAGCATACCTTACCGGAAGCCTAGGAAGCCTGAGGAATGAGAAGCTTTCATGGAGAAAGTTCATCCTGAGTTAAAGAGGGGCCTGCACTGGGAGCTTGACTGATTCTTGCTTCTCCATATCCAGAGGGAGGTGCTTTTCTCTTGCTCATGTATCTCTTGACCCAGTTCTTATCTACTCCTTACTGAGTTTCTAGGGATGAGAGGACTCATCTTCTAGGGTTGCTTGAGACCCAGGTAACTGTGCTTAAAACCCACATATAAGCTTGACCCAAAGTGGAGAAAGACTTCTCCTTCCCTTTGTACATCCCTTAAGCTCTTTTCATTCCTAGTGGAGTTCCATCAGGGCAGGAATGACTTCCCAATGGGCATATAGAATGATCAGCTTTATAATGAGCACGTGGAGGCAAGAGCAGAAAGTATTGCTCTAGTAGAGATTCCTCCATTCTAGTCAGAGTTCCTAGAGGAAATGCATGCACAATCAGCACCCAGGAAAATGGCAGAAAAGAAGTCAATGTATTGGAATGGACAAATCAGCTAACAATAACCTCTTTTTTATTTTAAATTTTATTTTATTAATTTTAATGAACATTTATAGATATTTTGGATTTTCATTCATTCATTGTTGCACTTTTTTCTTTAACCCCCTCCCCCAGTTCGCTCCTCTCTTTGAAAAGCAAAAGATAAACTTCTTCGTTGGTATACAATCCTCTTGTCCCTGAACCTGCCAGACCCTGCCCCAAATGCACTCAACTATGCAACCTTAATTCTGGATTCCTGTGATAATCATAATATTCTATCATATATCACTTTTAAACTGTTCTCTCCCTCATCTGTTTCAATTCCGTATACATAATCTATCCAGTTTTTCTCAGTCTTACCCCAACCCTGATGTCAGTCACTTTCTACAACAGTGGCACCATGCAGTATTTGTCCTTCTGTGACTGATATTTTACTCAGCATAATGTCCTCGAGGGTCACCCATTTTGAGTAATATTGCATGAGTTCCTTGTTTTTCAACAATAACCCCTTTAAAGTGCTAAAGAGCAAGGCTGTCAGTTTAAAGATTAACTTGGGTCTGACCCAAGAGCCATGTTATGTTCAATTGCTTCATATGTATATACAAGTCAAGAAATTAATAAGGAAGAACAAAGAAGTGATGTCTTTGGATTGTGGTATTGGTGAACAATACTGAATATCTCATGGACTGTGAAAAGAACAAACAAATTGAAAGAAGCGTAACTACATTGCTACTTAGAAACAAGAATGGTGACAATTAATTTTACCATCTTTTAAGTACAATAGAGATTGAAATGATGGGCAGGATTTTGATCCAAAGGAGCAGGTTTGAATCAAAGGGGGCAGGACTCCATTAGTTGTACATTGGGTTACAATGTATAGCAATAACAATATATATTGTATAACAATAGCACAGACACTGGCACTACTTAAATACAGTCAAATACCTCTCAGATTCATTTTCTTGGCTCAAAGATACAGGCACATATATTCTGTAAATCAGTATAGTACTTTCTTTTAACTTATTTTTTATATAAAATTGATAATATTTACAGAATGTTGTTGTTGTTTTTATATGCTGTTGAGTCACCTGCGACTCATAGTGACTCTGTGTAAACAGCTCTGAAGCCGAAGCCTACCCTGTCCTGAGTCAGTCTCACTTAATCTGACACAGCTACTCCCATTGCCCCAGTTACTGTATCAATTCATCTCATCTGGGGTCTTCCTCTCCTGTGCTATCCCTCCACCTTCCAAGCATGATGTCCTTCTCCAAGGAGTGGTCCCTCCTGACAGAGTGCCCAAAGTATGTGAGATGGAGCTTTAAAATTCTAGCCTTCAAGGAGAAACTTGGTTTCACCCTCACCAAGACAGACTTACTTGTTTTCTTGGCAGTCCATGGTTTGTTCAGGACTCTTCTGCAGCACCACAACTCAAAGGCATTGATTTTTCTTCTGTCATCCTTAGACACTGTCCAGCTCTCTGATGCAAAACAAGTAATTGTGAAAATCATTGCCTGGATCAGGAACTGTAGTCTCTAGACTAACATTGTTACTTCGCAGTACTCTAAAGAGGTCCCTGACAGTAGATTTTCCCAGTGCAGATTGTCTTTTGATTTCCTGACTGCTGGTGCCAAGAGTTTTGATTATGGAGCTGAGCAAGTTGTAATTGTTAACAACCTCAATCTTTTTTCCATCTATCATGATGCTGCCAGTTGGCCCATTGATGAGAATCTTTGTCTTCTTGATGTTGTGCTTCAATCCATATTAAAGACTACAGTCCTTGAATTTCTACAGCAAATGCTTCAGGTCCTTTTCAGTTTCAGCAAGCCAAGTTCTGTCACCTCATAACACAGGTTGTTGATAAGTCTTCCTCCAATCCTGATGCACATTCCTGCTTATAAAGCCCAGCCTCCCAAATGATCTGTTCTGCATATAGATCAAAAAGCTATGGAGAGAGGATGCATCCCTCACGCACTCCTTTCCTGACCACTTCTCATGATTGTCAAAAGAACTAACAAATTTGTCTTGGAGAAAGTTCAACCAGAATGTTCCCGGGATGCAAAGGTAGAGAAGCTTCATCACACATATTTTGGCTGATGTTGTTAGGAGAAGCTATTCCATGGAAAGGGACATCATGCTTGGAAAGGCCAGCAAAGGGAGGGAAGACCTTCAATGAGATGGACTGATCAATGAAATAGAATGTCTGCAGCAATGGACTAATCTGTGGCAAGGATGATAAAAATGGCACAGGATAGGACAGAGTTCAGATCATAGGATCAGTTCAGTTCATAGGATCACTATGAGTCATACTTGACTTGATGACCCTTAACAACAACAAGTATTGTTATTATTACTGCTTAAGGGAAATCCAAAGCATAAAGCAACATTAGTATGATTTGAACATTATGGTTCAACAGAGTTACAAGACCACATCTAATCTCTTAGACTGACATTTGAGGCTACTCAATCTGATGCCTCTTCTCCCACACACTATTCAGATACTACTGATTACTAACTCTCCCTCAGTATATCATGAAATCTTCCCCTGCCATTCTTTTGCTTTAATGCTACTCATCTAAGACTTAGCTACAGCTCAAGACTTTGTTCAAATACCATTTCCCACTTTCTTCTCAAGTCTCTTATGGCCATTCCATCTTCTCTGAACACGTGGCACTGACTAACTTCCTCAGCTACCTTTCTCTTTCTGCCTTACCACCCTGCAACCAGTAGAATTCACCTGCCAGATAAACCCTCTGAGCATGACCATGGTTGTGCAAAATTACTAGCTATAATGCAGCTGATGTCTCATTCAATAAAATATATTGGAGTTCAAGTACACATGACTTAAAGTGACATTCTTCTTCAAGAAGAAATACTCACTAAATTCTGCGTGTAAACTATTTTTCATAATGAATAGTTGAGTGTCACTTTATAATGTCTCAGCTCACCTCACAGGGATGAGTAGCTGAGTGATCTGTCTGTAGGAGACACTTGGCCTCATCATATACTACTCCCCATGGTGTTATGTAAAGTTCTAGAGGACAGTACTTATGTACCGTGTCAGGCAGAGCCTGGCAGAATCAACAAAGTACAGCAATGAGCTAAGATAGAATGCCCAACAGCTACTCAGCTCCAGCAGCTTCTTGATAAATCTTAACTTTTTAAGAAAACCTGAAATCGAGTTTTGTCTTTATGTTGATGTTAGGGTTACTTCTGTGTTAACCTGGCTGAAATATTATTCTCAATGATTTAACCAGATACTGGACTGATTTCTATTCCATAGTACGATGCCATCACTTTCTGTGATATGATCTGATGTGATACATCAGTCATTTGAAAGACATTTCCTTGAAAGATAGAAATAGATGTTCTGACAAAACTTGTTCTCCCATCAGACTTTTGATCCTGCACTCTCTCATCACTTGACCTATAGATCTTGAGACATAAACCTACAGAAGAGTTTCTAGCCTGCTACTTGATCTGTGAATTTTGAACCTGTCAACCTCTCATTCTTTCTCTCTCTCCGTGTGTGTATGTGTGTGTGTGTAAATGCCATTCACACTGTATATATACTCCTGTGCAGTCTACAGCAGATTTGAACAGTTGATCCTTCGGTTAACAGCTGAGTGTTTAACCACTGTGGCACCAGAGTGCTCTGTGTGTATAATATTAAGAGAGAGAATCACACACACACAGAGCACTCTGGTACCACAGTGGCTAAGCATCCAGTTGCTAACTGAAAAGTCAACGGTTCAAATCTACTAGCTATTCCATAGGAATAAAGCATTAGCAGGCTGGAAATCCTATGGGGCAATTCTACCATGTTCTGTAGAGTTACTATGAATCATAACTGATTTGACAGCACTCAACAGTATGTTGTTGTTGTTGTTGTTGTTATGTGCCATCGAGTCGCTTGCGACTCACAGCGACCCTATGTACAACAGCCCTAAACCCTGCTCTATCCTGTGCCAATCTCACTGCCTCTGACACACCCATCCCGATTACCCTAGTCACTGAATCAATCCACCTCATAGAGGGTCTTCCCCTTCTGTGCCGTCCCTCTACCCTTCCAAGCATGATGTCCCCCTCCAAGGACCTCTCCCTCCTTATAACATGTCCAAAGTATGTCAGACAAAGCCTCAGAATCCTTGCCTCCAAGGAGCAGCCTGGTTTGACCCTCTCTAGGATGAATCTGTTTGTTTTCTTGGCAGTCCATGGTATATTCAATACTCTTCTCCAGCACCACAGCTCAAAAGAATCAATTCTCCTTCTATCCTCCTTAGTCATTGTCCAACTCTCTGATGCATAACAAGTGATTGCAAAGACAATAGCCTGTATCAGATGCACGTTAGTCTCCAGAGTGACACCATTGCTCTTCAGTACCCTGGAGAGGTCCCTAACAGCAGACTTTCCCATCGCAATATATTTTTTTATTTCCTGGCTACTGGTGCCAAGAGTGTTGACCGTGTTCTGTAGAGTTACTATGAATCATTACTGATTTGATAGCACACAACAGTATAGATGTGATATAATGTACCATCAATTTGGAACTGACCCATAGCTGATTCTCCAGTAGGCTTTCAGAGGCAGTAAGTCACATGGAAGGATATTGTCTGTTTTTCTTTCACAGAATAGCTGGTAGATTCAAACTGCATGCCTTCAGGTTGGCAGTATAGCTCCTTACAATATATATCTCTCACTGGTGTTGTTCCTCTATAAAACCCAAGCTAAGTTAGATGGCCCCTGTGATCAACTACAGAATATAGTAATGGTTCCCTCCCATCCCTATGTGAATGCCTTTGCTAAATAACATTGTTGATTCTTCCATCAAGAGATGAAGTCTGGCGAGCTCTGGTGGCCTAGTGGCAAGAAGCTGCACTGTAATCTCAGAGGTACACGATTTGAATCCACCAGATGCTCTGCTGGAGAAGGAGGAACAATCTCCTCCTGTATCAGTCAGATCTGATTTGATGGTACACACACAAAAAAATAATAATAAAATAAAATTTAAAAAAAAGAGATGAAGTCTGATCCTTTGCCCTCAAATCTAGCCTGGATTTGTGATTTATGGTGGAAGAAATAGTTGCTATTTGAGCAGGTGTCTCCAGAGACCCTGAAGCTTTGGCTTTCATCCTCTTGGAATGCTTCTGCCATCTTGTAGAGGAACCTGGGAAAGCTGAGAGGATGCAGCACCACGTGAATGGAGAGGCCACCTGATCAGAGATGTACAGTTATCCCTTTCAGTTAGCTGAAAGCCAGGTATAGGTATAGGCCATCTGGGACCAACCAGCTAGGCTGCTACTAAGTGCAGATGCATAAATGTCTAGGGGAAATAGAAGAACCACCAGGATAGATTACAGAATAGGAAGGAAAAAATAATGTTGTGTTCAGTCACTAGGTTTTGATTTGTTACAACCAGGGGCATCCCAGGGCTTTGGATGAAAGTCTGAAGTTCAGTCTCTGGCCTGTCTGGCTGGTTCATTTGAAGGCTACCCTGGATGTTTACTTTTGAGCTGATTTCACTCATGACACAAGGAATATGCTGCAGTATCATGGAAAAGATCACTGGGCATGGTGTAAACACACAGGCCTTGGAATCTCAGTTCTGTCTCTGATGAGTTTTGTGACACCAGATGTTAGTTAAGCCCATTGTGCCTCATTTCCCTCATCTTTGAGCTAGGAACTGACTTCTTAAGGTTATTGGGAGAATATTAAATGAAGTGAGCTATGAAAAAGGCTGGTTGAGGTGTCTGGGGTATAATGGGCACTCTGTTGAGTGTATTTACCTCTGCTGCTGATATTTCATGGAAACTATAGTCTAGAAAGCAAATGATATATGTGTTTGGGCACAGCTACTAAAAACGACCTCTTTAAAATGTTAAAGAGCCAGGATGTCTCCTTGAGAACTAAGGTATGCCTTGCTCAAGCCCACTTTTCCATATGCCTATAAAAATTGGAAAATAAAGAAAGGCCAAAGGAGAACCGATGCCTTTGAATTGTGGTGTTGACAAAGAATATTAAATATTCTATGGTCTGAAAACTGTGACACGATGTGTGTCAAATGTGTTAATGGCTGGTTACCCAATGCGGACAGAGGGTGGGGTGGAGCTCCCCGTTTACAAGCTTGGAAGGAGGAGTGGCATCCACTTCCATAATAGCTTGCCTTCAGAAACCCTGTGAACCTGAAGAGAGGATGAGAGACACATAAGCGTTGAGGACTCTCCTTCATAGGGTCTCTATGAGTCGCCTGTGACTTGACGGCACGTCACAACAACAACAATGGTCTGAAAAAGAACAAGCATACATATTTCGGAAGAAATGCAGCCAAAATGTTTCTTAAAAGTGAAGCTGCAAAACTACTATGAGATATCATCTCACCCCATTAAGAACAGCAAAATTTAACAGAACAGCAAACATCAAATGCTGGCAAAGTTGTGGAGAAACTGGAACCCTTATTCACTGCTGGTGGGAGTGTAAAATGGTGCAACCACTATGGAAGACAATATGGCGCTTTCTCAAAAAGTTGCAAATAGAAATACCCTTTGATCCAGCATTCCACTGCTGGGAATTTACCCTAAAGAAAACATAACTGCCTCTCAAGCAGATAAATGCACACCCATGTTTATTGTGGCTTTGTTCGCAACAGCAAAGAGCTGGAAACAACCCAGGTGCCCATCAACAAATTAATGGATAGAGAAGCTGTGGTATATTCACACAATGGAGTACTATGCAGCATTGAAAAAAGGAACTCATGAAATATTATGCAAAATGGGTGACCCTGGAGGACATTATCCTGAGTGAAATATCTCAGTCACAAAAGGACAAATATTGCATAGGGCCACTGTTGTAAAACGGGACCGATATCAGGGTTAAGGGAAGACAGAAAAGGAGGAGAGGAATGTTGCATATTGCATTGAAACAGCTGAGGGAAAGTACTGTTTAAAAGGGACATATGAATGGGTATTCTTATCATTACAGAAGTCCGGAGTGATGGCTTCATAGTGGGATGGACTTGGGGGGAAGGATTGTATAACAATAAAAGAGTTTTTCTTTTCAAAGAAAAGAGTGAGTAGGGGGGTAGGTAGGGAGAAGGGTGCAACAATGAATGACTGGAAACCCTAAGTCTCTGTAAACTTTAATTAAAATTAATAAGAAAGAAATAAAAATCCATAATTTTTTTAATAAAGCTGGTGAGGCTTCATCTCACCTACTCAGGGCATGTTATTGAGGGGGAGGGCAAGTCACTAGAGAAAGACATATGTTGTATAAAGTAGAAAGTCAGTGAAACATAAAGATGCCCAAGGAACGAGGGACTGACAGAGTGGCTACAATGACGGACTCCGGCACAGGAGCAACTGTGACGGTGGCCCCGGATCCCAGTGTCTTGTTCTCTTGTACAGAGTCTCTATGAGCTGGAGTCCACTTGACAGCCCCTAACAACAACGCTTCCCTGTTCTTGTTATGTATCTCTGAGCCTTGGTTGAATTCCAAGGAGCAAACTTGAGTTAAAACAGGTAAAGTATGCCTGCCTCTAACACATATCACAGAAATGGCAGCTGTCATTATTCACTGAACAAGGAAATCCAGAGTTATCAAACAGCAAATGTGCTCTCATAGGCCTTACGATCTAGTAGCTAAGAAAGGAAAAATTCTCAGAAGAGGAAGTTAGGCTTCCCAGAAGCAGGGTATTGTCTTTTCCAACTGTTCTAAGTATTTCTCCTAATTGTTCAGACCAGCCTCCTGCCCCCTCTTCTTCTGTGTGTCTGCCCCCTCCTTCACTTTGTTAGTGCTGCCTCCTGGTGTCAACCATATTCCTAGCACTCTTAGGGGAAACTTGGGCATTGTCCACTGGGACAGGAAGCCCAGTCAGGATTCGATCAAAAGATGTGCTGCAATGGAAAAGTCTGCTATCAGGGACCTCTCCAAAGTCCTGAGGAGCAATGATGTCAGTTTAAAGACTAAGGTTCACCTGATTCAGGCCATATTCTTTTCTATCACTAGCAATGTGCTGGAGAGCTGGACAATGAATAAGGATGACAGAAGAATTAATGCCTTTGAGCTGTAGTTTGGAGAAGAGTACTGAATAACCTATGTTCTGCCAAAACAACAAAGAGATATGTCTTGGAGAAAGACCAGACAGAGTGCTCCTTAGAAGCAAGGATAGCAAATCTTCATCTCACATACCTTGAAAGGTTATTCCCTCCAGAGGGACATCATGCTTGTAAAGGTGGAGGGTCAGCAAAAGAGGAAGACCTTCAATGAGATGGATTGACACAGTGACTGCAGCAATGGGCTTGACTATGTCAGAGATGATGAGGACAGCACAGGATAGAAGAGTATTCAGATTTGTTGTTCATAGGGTCACTATGAGCACCTAACAACATGTCTGTGGAGCTCTAATGTACTCCCCAGGAAGTCAAGCTTCTAACCCAAAGACTGCACCTCTCTAGCTGTGTGAATCCACCAGAGGCTCCACGGGGGAAAGATGGACAATCTCCTCCCAAGCAAATTACAGCCTTGAAAGCCCATGAAGGGTCAGGTTTGAGTTAGTTCTGATTCTACACCAATGAGTTTGAATGTGGATGGGTGGATGGATGGTGGACGGAAAGATAGATGATAGATAGATAGATAGATAGATAGATAGATAGATAGATAGATAGATGATAGATATAGATAGATAGATAGATATAGATAGATAGATAGATAGATAGATAGATAGATAGATAGATAGAGATGGATATTTGTTATTAGATGCCACCAAGTTGGCTCTGATTCACAGTGACTCCATGTACAACAGAGCACCAGTCTGCCTGATTCTGTGTCATCCTTACAATCTCTGCTGTGCTCAAGCCCATCATTGCCATTGAACTGACTCATAGCTGACCCCTCCACTGGGTTTTCCGAGACTGTAAGTCACATGGGGAGATTGCCTATCTTTCTCCCAGGGAGCCACTGGTGGATTCAAACTACCAAATAAGAGCCACCTTTGGGTTAGCAGCGCAACCTCTTACCCACTAGGCTACTAGAGCTCCCTTAGTATTATGCATGCATATATATGAAATAAACATAAGTTCATACTGATGTATCCAGCACTACAGGATTTATTCGTCTTCCCCTTCCCACCATCCCAGTTACCTTTCTGCCTGTAACAGTGAGAAATTTACTTCTTATTGTCTAATTTATTTACATATTTGTGTGGTTCAATGGTAGAATACAGGAGACCTGTGTTCCTTTACTGTCCACGAAGCTGAAGTCCATCACTCACTGTTCAGTAGAGGCTTATATCTTATTATTCCACAGAGCTTCCAGACCAGACTTTATCCAAAAGTCAGCCAGTCAAAACTCACGGGCCAGTTCTACTGTGAATCAGGTCCACATGAGCTGGGCCCACTAGAAGGCAGAGGCTAATAGGAAGAACTATATGTGTAAAATCATTTCAGAATTCCTCTCCCACACATCTTTTTCATACACATCTGTAATATAGTTATGTTCATCTGTTACAACACGCATTCTATCTTCAGGTTAAATGACTTTTTCTTTGCATATATTTATGGAATTTTACACGAGAACAGAATTATATCTGTTGTGTTCACTGTTGCCCTGCCTGAGTGCTTGCCATGTAGTAGGCACTCAGTACATAAATGACTATTAGTCTTTGTTGTACATGTCTTCTGCGATGGTCCCATGTGGCCCACACCTCCTGGTATTCCTGCACAACCTTGGGGCTGGTTTCTGTGACCAGTGGAGATGATGGTGTGTGACTTGAAAGGTAAAGTTATAATGTGTCCACCTTGGTTTCCTGCCTGGCTTTCTTAGTCTAGGGACATGTTATGAGGATACTTAACCAGCCCTAAGGAAAGGTCCATGAGAAGAACTGAGAATGCTCACCAACATTCAGCACCAACCGATCAGCCATATGAATGAGTCAGGTTGGAAATAGATCTCCAGTTTCAGTCAAACCTTCAGAAAATGGTAATCTCCTGAAAGATTCCAAACAAAACCACCCACTCGAGCTATACCAAAATTCCTGATTTCCAGAAACTGAGAAAGTCACTAAGTTCTTGGGTAATATGTTACATAACAGTGGAAAACTAATAAAGTATTGTCCTACAAAAAAAAGTATTCCATGCTTAAATAAGATTGATATACACTGGATTAAGTAGAGCTAAAGGAGTTTATTTACTGGAGGACTCTTTAGAGTTTAAATATATTAGCATTTACTGAGAACCCCCATTGTCATTTATTGGCTTATCTCTTTTTTCATCTTCTTAACACTTTTCAATTTAGAAATGTGACTGCAAATAAAACTATAATCTCCCAGTATCCTAAATAAAATAAGATCACAAGTGTCAAGACCAATAGAAAAATAACAGTCTCCAGAAGAGTGAGGGACTTGGCTTCAAAAGTTTTACTTTTTCCCCTTTTAAAGTCATCTTTCCCTTGAAAATTTCAGGCTGGCATCAGAGGACACTGCTCTCTCTTCTACCACTTGGACCCAAACATGGGCACCTTAACTTTTCATAGCATAGCTGAGACCAGATTGACAAACAAAACTTTGTAACTCAGAGGACCATAAAAATGGAGTGCTGCCCAGTCATGGTGCTACCCCTTCCTTGTCCAACCTTGGTCCCTGGCTTCCTTCTCTCTAGAGTCCTGCTCCACTGTGGCAGAGGATGGTTGGATACACTCAAGCACATGGCAGCTGAACCTCAGGGTTCAGGCCCGAGAAAGAAGCTTAGAGAGATGTTCTTCCTAATTTCTATCCAAAACTTCAGTAATAAATCTTTGTTATCCCAGATGTTTTTTCGCAATTGGCAATATCAACTCATTTCAAATAACATCTTGTTCTCCCCATGAGCAGAAGTAGCATCCACTTTCTAAATAACGTGGCTCTGGAAACCCTATGAACTTTGATAAATGTCAGTAGTTGTAGAGGGGCTTCAAAGCCTTTTGTTCATAGGGTCGCTATGAGTTGTGCTCAACTTGAAGGCAATCAGCAACAACAACTCTGCATAAAGGATGGACCCAACAGGGTATTGCAAAACACAGTAGCCCACTAGTACTAAAGATGCACAAACAACAAGAAAGGCTAGATTATGAACTTTTACTCTAAGGTCTCACAGCCTCAACTCCTCCACCACCTTACACATTTTTATGTTCTTGATCATTTATTTGTCTTTGTTCTCCACTAAGTTTTAAATTCCGTGGAGATGAATCATGCTTGTCTCATTCACTGCTCTACCCCTGTGCCTTGATCACAAATCCTGGCAAATATTAGGAGCTAATAGAATTTGCAAATGAGGCAGGTGGGCCTAGTTGGGCCTGACACTTGAATCCCATTCCTTTTCCACTAGTCACTAAATTTCACCTTAGTGCATCCTATAAGCTGTAAGTAGAGCTCAGGCTACTGCAAAACTCCTTTGGTATCCCTCATCAGTTTTTCAGTCTCTCATACAGCTTCTGTGCCTGATCCAGGTCATACTTTTTGCAATTGCTTGCTATGCAACAGAAAGCTGGACAATGACTAGGGATGATAGAAGGAGAATTGATGCCTTTGAGCTGTGGTGCTAGAGAAGAGTATTGAATATAACATGAACTGCTAGGAGAACAAACAGGTTCATCCTGGAGAAGGTGAAACCTGGCTGCCCCTTGGAGGCAAGGATTCTGAACCTTCATCTGACATACTTTGGACATGTTAAAAGGAGGGACCAGTCCTTGGAGAAGGACGTCATACTTGGGAGGATGGAGGAACAGCCCAGGAGAGGAAGACCCTCAATGAGATGGATTGATTCAGTCACTGGGGCAGTGGCAGTAGGTGTGTCAGACACAATAAGGTTGGCACAGGATAGAGCAGGATTTAGGGCTCTTGTATTTACGGTCACTATGAGTTGCAAGCGACTTGACAGCCCATAACAACAACATACAACTTCTAAATCTTAAATATCTCATTATCCACCGAATACATTCTTTAGCAAAACATAATAAAGCATCTCAAATTGGGTTCCGGTCCATGTACTTGTCTTGACCTCATATAACTTAACCCCTAGCTAGGTATGACCTCCTCTCATCAATATCATGTTTTAAAAAAAAACAAAACAAAAAACACCTTCCACTCTTTCTGTAAGATCTAGTTGAAAATCATCTGGTTTTGCAAACTATTCTTTGTTTCTCTTTCAAGGCTCTGTTATGATTTTTTTCCAAAGCAGCATACCATTGCTGCCTCTCAAGCAAGCTTCAATCAAACCTTCTCACCCTGATCTCCAGACAAGAAAATTGCTTCCACCAGTGAATGCATTATCAGCTCCTCCAGGGCAAGGCCCTAAAATTATCATATAACACTTAGCACAGGACAGAGCTTGGAGAGCAGAAGTCCTGGAGAGTTTTGTGGGGAGCTGATGTAGTAAATAGTCACACACTAAAACAACTAAAACCGGCCCACTGAAAAACCAATAAAAATCCCCCTGCACTTCCTGCAGTTGGAATTTTCCTGGTGTACATCAGATGGTCACTTCTCTGCAGTCATAGTAAGTACACAACACTTAGAAAGTAGAGTTGCTGGATCCAAGGCATTAGCAAAACTGACTCCAAGCAATGCCCAACACACAACTGGAAGGCTATCCAACGTGCCCCTTCCCAGGCCTTTCGCAGCTATTCCTGCAACTGGGCTGTGGGCTGCCACGAAGCCCACCCTACCAAAACAGATCCAGGGGAGGGCAGAGATGAGTTACTGTCAGGAATGTGTATGCTCTTGTCCTTTCTTTAATTACCTTTTTCCAGGTGTCGCTCTACCCAGAGTAGTCCAGAAAAAGCTTGTGAAAAGGAGACAGAAAGTTATTTTAGAGTTTGGCATGGGAAGGAGGGAAATTTAATTGGTATATGACACTCAGGCTTCCCATCTCTGATGACTCAAGTGAGGTACTCTTTGAAACGCAGATACCTAGGCCCTGCCCACAAAGAACACGACTGACTAGGTCAAAGTTGCCTAGAATCTTCATATAAACAAAATACTCTTGTGGTTCAGATGCAAGCAATTCATAGGTCAATCATATTTTGAGAAACCCCATCCAATGAGGCCTTTGCTGGCACCAACTAAAGCTTTTTTCTCTCACCTATACCTCCAGAGAGTTGGGTACATGCAGAGGCCTGGGAAGAGACAATGACTCTGGCAGTTCTAGGCCTGTGGAAGGGCCCAAGGAAGTTCACTCACATCAGGATTCTATAGGAAGGGGAGATGGCATCGAATAGTATGGGCCCAGAGGGCAGAACAAGACCTATGCAAAGCTAAGCAAGGCAATCAGAAAGAACATGCAGGTTCAACATGAGAAAGAAATTACGGCAAATTTGTTACATTGCTCCCAGCTTAAGTTCTGTAGTCTAGTGAGAAAGCTCCTACCATGTTCAGGATAAATCTAAATTTCCTGGATGGCTAACAAGGACTTTCAGATTCCAGCTTCCTTCTCCAGCATCTCCTCACTGTTTACTGCATTGAGACTTACCCTGCCCCTCACCCTTATCCTCCTAAACTGAGCTGCTCTTAGTTTTCCAGGGATGCTGAACCCTCAAGAGCAGCCTTTCTGATTTGCCTTTCTTCTCTAGGACTTTGTCCATGCTGGTCTTTCCACTTGGCCTGACCTTTCCTATTCAGATCCTGCTCAGTGCTCAATCTTTCTTCAGATCCCATCAAGCAGTCAACTCTTGGAGGTCCCTTCAACTCACCATAGTTGGATAGACTGCCCCTGATCTCAGCTCCCTCTACAGCCTGTATTTATATTATCCACTGCCAAAGGCCTGGCACACTATCTGTATAACGTATACTTACCAAGTTGAATTGCAATTAGCTGTTGCCCCAAGATCTAAGAGGTTGCCTGATGTCCAGTGATTGGCACTTAGCAGCTACTCAGTAAATATCTGATCATGAAAACTGCTCCCTGATAGATGAAACTACCTGAGTTGTGATGCAGTGAATTTTCGTTGCTGAAGCTCTGTTTTCACGCACGGGGTGTCTCATCTCTTAGCAGGGGTATTGGAAAGACAGTTCAAGAATGCTAAGAGTGAAGATGAGGCCCAGGATCCCTTTGACCAGGAAATTACAGTGCAATGACTTGACTAGAGAAAAATGGGAGTATATCTTTGCAGAGTAGCCAAGGCCCAGGGAGATGATCCTTTGATGTCTATTTGTGTTCAGGAAGATAAAGAAAATTTATTAGAAAGTAGCAGCTTGCCAAGGTCAGGGATAAGGGGAGAACGGTAGTGTCACCCTGGTTCTCCCATCCTCCAATCCAGAGCTAACTTTAGTCACATTCACCTAAGCTTTGGTCAAGAACTCGTGACTTTCCAGACCTCTCTAGATCCACCAGGCAGAAAGACATCCCCTCAGCCTTGATGTGAACCAAGTTTTCCAAGTACTAATTTCATGAATATTCTCAGCTGGCCCAACGGACAGAAAGTGATGCTACCAAGCCAAATGTGGGTGACTTTTAATCTGTGGCCCTTGGGCCTGTCTTTCATTGTTTTTGTTCAGACATTCCTCTAGGTCGTATAGCCCTGGTATACAAGTTGCCAAACAGCGGTCACTTGTGCTTGCTATGAGGCTGAACACTGTGACACTGATGTGTCAAATGTGTTATTGGTTGGTTACCCAATGCAGACAGAGAGTGGGGTGGAGCTCCCCAATTAAAACAAGCTTGGAAGCAGGAGTGGCATCCACTTCCGTAACAGCTTGTCTCCGGAAACCCTATGAACCTGGAGAAAGGCTGAAAGACAACCAAGCATTGAGGACTCTCCTTCATAGGGTCGCTATGAGTCGCCTGTGACTCAACGGCACTTAACAACAACAGTAACATTGCCCACAAAAGCTGAGTCAAGCCCACTTCAAGCTACTGGCTCTCAGAGCCTATTATGTGCTAGATCATAGTGTGAAGGACAAGCAAGGCCTAAATATTCCAAGCTACTAGGATTTGGCTCTCATGCTGCCAAGACAGAAGACAAACTGGGTTTCCAAACTATGCCTGTCAGCTGGTGTTGATACACCAGCTACTTAGGAGGCCAGCATGAATGTGTACACAGGGTCAGACAGGAACTCCCAGGATGCCCTGAGACCCCAAACAGGTAGCTGTTGTGCTTCCAAGGAGGCTGCTTGGTTTTCTGGAGTCTATTCCTGGTCAACAGGCCTGTCTTCATGGTCCCCAAAGATGGGAAAACGGAAAATTTGGACGGATTTATATCACTTCCCACACACTCACACACACACACACACACACACACACACACATTCCAGGAAGACTAGTTTCAGGAGCTTGAACCTTCTTGGTCAAGGTGTCTGAGACTGTGATGAGATCAGAAGCTGGGAATTCGGTGCTCAACCTACCATTAATTAACTGTGACCTTAGGCCAGTCCTTTCCCTCTCTGAGCCTTAGATTCTATCTCTATAAATGAGAGAAAGTGACAAGATCAATGTACCCTATCTTTGGTTACGGAATTGGAATCATCTAGGTAATGAGAAGTAAAAGAAACTTTTAAAACCATAGATTCCATCCAAACAACTCTTAAAGGAATCTGAATGTCCGGGAAGGAGAGGGCAGAGACCTTACTCAAGCCCTGGCCACGGTCCCTCTCAGTTTTCAGCCCCTCAGTTTTAGGAAGCTCTTCACCCCCTCCCCAGGCTCCCTCCTCCAAGAAGATAAACCAGGATGCAGTGTTTCCAGCCACACCCCATCTCTTTCCAACCTCTCACTCAGCCTCTGTGGACCAGGGTTAAACTAACCTGCCCCACCCCCTCTCCAAAGAGCTCTGGAGCCTGAGGCACTAATCAGTGAACAGTTTATTTCTCTCCCAGCACCACAGTCTGTACATAATCTACACACAGCCTTCACTCCAGACAGCTGTGTGCCAGCCCAGTCTTGGCTTCCTCCCCCCTCCTAGTCCTCCACACTTCCTCTCTTCACCCCTGCAAGGTAGCACCAGGCCCAGGGGCCACAACTCAGCAGGAGCAGAGGAAGGACAATTGTGGAAAGGCTGGGGAAAGCTGGAGAAGCAGGAACCAGAGTTGGTGGTCCCCACTTTCTGGAACCACCAATCCAGGAAGAAGGAAGAGTGGGTGGGCTGGGGGTAGGGGGCTGGGGTTGTCAGGTGATGGTTCAGGCAGGAGGCTCTTCTCCAGGAGGTGCGGGGAAGCCACTCAGGTCTCGGCCAATGATCTCACTCACTGTAAAGGAGGGGCAGTTGAAAGACTGGTCTAGGGTAGGTCCCCTTATTTTCCAAACCCCTCCATCCATTCTAGGTAGACTCCAGTGCCTCTAGGACGCCCTCTATTGCCGTCTCTTCCACTGAGCCTTATTTTTCCATCAGGCCTGTTGTTGTTGTTGTTGTTGTTGTTGTTGTTATATGCCGGCCTAACTACCTGCTTCTAATTCAGCCTTACCTAACTCCATCCACATGAGCTCCCACTCTCCAACACCTCCCCTCATCCTCTCCCACCACCGCCTGCTACCTTGGCAAAGGCACTGTCAGGGGCAAACAGTATTGTCCAGGCAGTGGTGGGGAGAAGGAGAGGCAAAATAGGAAGGCTTCTAGCCACTAATCCTACCATAGTCCTCATGTTTGGGGAAAGAGTTGAAGCAAGGGAAAATATGCGTAACTGATACTTCAACGAGCTCCTGTCTAAAATTTCAAACCTGAAGTTTCAAATTAAAGGAACTGGATTAAATAATCTTGGAAGTTTTCTAGCCCTAAAATTTTGTAATTTGGGCAGAGGCAGAAAAAAGGTGTGGGCAAGTATTCCACACACCCTTTCGACTTAAATTAACTAGATTCAAGTAGCCATGAGCACCAGGAGCTTGCCTTCTGGGACCTTCCACTTGTCCCTGAGAAACCAAGAATGCCCACCCTCTGGGAAGCCAGGTTCCAACCCACCCAGAAGAGACCCCTCAGCTAACATGCAGAGCAACCTCTCACACACTCATACTCACAGCCCCCAGTCCCACACCCACCTTCCTCCAGTGTGATACCCTGGATAGGGACACTGTCTCGGAAGCCGCTGCTGTAGCCACCCCTGGATTTCTCCTGCTCCGGAGCCCCCTCCCCAGGGCCATAGCCTGGCCCTACCTCATTGAACCCCTCAGCAGGTGGGGGATGGACACCACTCTGAGGAGGGAAAGGACCTTCAAGGGGTGAGGATGAAGGTAGTGGGGACCTAAATGGGGCTGGAGGAGGGAATGGTACCCCCAGGGGGAAAGGGGAGCCCCGTCCTCCATAAGGGTCAGTAGGGAAGGGGCGGGGAAGGTAGGAGACTGGGGGTGGTTGGGCACAACCTGTGGTACCCCCCGTGTCAGGGAACATCCGCAGGCCAGGTCTGTAGGATGGTGGGGGTCCCGTCTGGGGGTACAGAGGGGCTGTGCCATAGCTGAAGCCTTCTGACAGATAAGGAGTTTCATAAGCAGGGTCTTCATGGGGATAGGAAGGGTAGGGGGGCCTGGGTGGTGAGAAGTCCATGTCAGTGCCAAAGGGGGGCCCAGGTGCTGAAGGGAAACCCCGTAGAGATGAGTCTGGAAGGGGCTCCTCCTTGAAGATCACTAGGTAGATGGGGAAGCAGGATGACGAGCTGGTGAGAGGTTGAGCTGTGTCCTCGTTGTACACATACCAACCACCCAGCCTTCTAGCTTCAGATTTCATCCGTCCTGTAGCCCCCACAATGGGGTCACTGCTTCACTCTGCACCCTGTCTTAGCTCGCCATATCCCTATGCCCTAGAGCGTACCAGGAAGGAACTTGAAACTTTGGGTAGGGCTCCGCTTCCTCCGCCCATTGGAGACATAAAAGTAGACCTGGACTGGCCGGGACACCCGCTTGTTGCTATACTCAGGTACAGTCACGGACAGTGTCACCTGGAGAAGAGCAGATGAGATGTGAACCCCCAGGTGTCTAGGATCCGTCTAGCCCTTCCAAGAAAACTCCACCTTCCAGCTTTTTACATTTGCCAAGAGCCAAAGTTCATTCTGTAGGGATGAACAGTTGGGCTGCCTCCCTCAGAAAGTAATATGTAGCTTTTGGAGTTCATTCTCTAGGGCAAAGGTATCTTGTTCAGAATTCCATATCGTCCCCCACAGCCCCAGGATGGTCTCCCTTGTAACACTGGTACCTCATTGCTCTGCAACCGGTTCACCGTGGCCTCCTCTTCCCATTGCAGCTTTCCATCTGTGCAGATGGAACAAAGATCTCAAGCCCGATGCCGGAGCCTCTGCCACCTGCACTAGTCCTCTGCCATATCTACTAGAGCCATGGCCATATTCAGAAGCCTCCTAGAAGGCCTGGCACACAGTCAAACTCACTGTACATTTACCCAAGAGAAAGGAAGAGGTGGTGTTTTAAACTGTAGCAGGACTGTGGTCCCCTCATAAATTATGTAAGGGTCCACAGAGCAGCAAACTGAGATCAAGGGCAATGGCAGGGCCCCAGGGAATAGTGGCAGAAGCAACTCTCAAACTCCCCACCCAGCTCCAAACATCCATCTCATGATTGTGCAGGGGAGAAGGGCAAAGATAGGTAAGGTAGGGGTGATTGGCTTGAAGGGAGCTAATGAGATTCCAGAGTTCTGGAATGTGCATGGTTCCAGGGCACTAAACTTCAATATAGAAGCCATGGTCCCTGGGGCATAGGGCTCTGGGTGGGCAAAGGTCTTAGGTGGGTGGGTGCATCTAGAGGCCTCAATCTTCCATTTCTCCACTCTTGCAGCACTGTCCTGGGCTCAGTAATCACAGGCTGAGTTGCGTGCTACCAGACCCTTAGTCCAAATGAGGAGGGTTTCAGGGTGGGGTTCTAAGTCACTTCTACCCTTCACCTCTATACCCCATCCACATAGAGGTGGGACATTATCTCAAATCTAACTCCTCTATACAGAACAACGCATAGTTCAACATTCTCAGATGGCTGTCATGTACAGCTCCCCATGGGACAGAGATAGTATCACAGGAGGGGGCAATTTTTCCTTGCCATTTTGCAGATAAAGAAACTGAGGCTGAGCTGGCTAATTTAGCAGCAGTGCCAGGGAGCTCCCATTTGCTAGTTCCAAGCTCTTTCTGACCTCTCCTCCTTGCCCGTTCCCTCTTCAAGGAGTACTCACCAGGGCCCCTTTCAATGAACACCACCTTGGAGTCTGGCAGGAAGTTGGAGCCGGTCAGCACTAGTTCCTCACCCCCTCTCATGGAGCAAGCACTGGGGCTGTAGGCTTCCACCTGAGGCAGCTCCTGGGCCGAGCGCTGGGCTGCAGAGCCGTGCAGGGAAGAAGAATGGCTGGGCAAAGTACTGAAGAGAAAGTCTTCTCTGACACCCCCCCCCACACACACACACCCAACCATCAAGCCTTAGGAGCATCCAGGGGCCTCTAGGGAAGCCTTCCTCAGAGGGAGACAAAACAGGTAAAGCAACATTATCCCTGACGTCGCACAGACCATGCAAGGTGTCACTCTTGCGTCGGAAAATGGTGATCAGAATACTCAAGTGCACAGAGCTACCCCAGGCACAGCTGGGGTACAGAGTCTATGGACCAGCCTAGGGACAGAGTGGTTGTGGCGGAAGCCAAACTATAAAACAGACACATATGTGCGCGCACGCGCACACACATACAGAGATCTACACATAGACAAACACCCCATTCCCATGGTAGAAATGAGAGTTGAAGAGCCCTCTACAGGACTGTCCAGGGGAGACAGCACCGTGTCCTGGGCCAAAACAGAATGGACAGCTGGACAAACCAGAGTCACAAGAGACAGGAAGACAGGAATGGCAGAGGGCCTGTTTGCTCACAGCACTCGATGGGCACCGATGCTGCCTGCACGGAGACGACCTTCCCGCCGCCCTGAGGCACGTGCACGCGGAACACCAGCCGCACACGAGTATTCTTGCGCCCGATGTCTGTCTCACCCTTTCGAAGCTCAATGTCTGAGTTCCGAAGTTTAAGTATTCCAGCACAGTCGATGCTTGAAGGTAAAGGAAATGGATGGTAAGCTCTTCTTGCTCAGGCCAGAATGGTGATACAACCCCAAAGACCTCTCCACCTTCTCTCCAGAGCCCCAAATGGCCTTTCGAGGGAGCTGTGGAAGCTGTTTTCTAACCCAGGGGAGCCTCTCCAGAATTTCCCCAGCCTCAGAAATCCTCTCCTTGATCATGAGAAGACCTGAAAAGGGCTCTAGGGAATCTCTCACATTTCTGGCAAGAGGAAGTGGACCTAACTTAGCCCCAGTGCAAAAAGCTGGCCCTAACTCTGCAGACTGCAGGGAAGTTAAGTGGGAACTTACTTGGCTGCCATATTGTTCTCCGGGAGCAAGGTCATCTCCAACACCTTGGTACCACTGACCACAGCTTCGTAGCTGGCCGTGGCTACCATCTTGCCTGTGATTCGATGCACCTGATAGAAGGCATGAGGCCGCAGGTTCCTCTCGTCGGCAGTACCGATGAACATCTGTAAAGTCAGTGGTTTCTCACTGTAGCCTAGAAGCTGACAGAGGAAGACAGAGCCACTCAATTAAAATCCCTACTGATTCACCCTTCATCCATCCCTGAATTTTATATCCACCAGGGAATATGGATAAGTAAAAGATAAAGGAAAGCTTAAAAGGAATCCCCTGGGAAATCTGGGCCTCTGTTGTAGAGAAAATGTGGCCTGGAGTTCATAATGTTATTCTTGAAATAAGGCCAAAACTGGGTTAGAGGAAGACAGAAGAGCTTCCAAGAGATACTGGCCCACATCAACTAAAGGACAGCCCAATTCCCAGTGACCTCTAGCCTTCGCCCAGCCCTCCTCCCACAGCTGGCAGGCCATTTTTCCGGAGCAGACATGAGGCTGGTGTCCCATGGGATGAGTTGAGTTCAGAGTGGAAGGACAGAGTAGTAGAAAGTATATCCGGGTCCTTGACATGCATCCCTCCTCCCTTAACTCCAGCCCCTCCCTTAGGCTGCCTGCAGGGTCAGAGCAGAGAGAGTGTGGGAAAGGGCAGTGCCATGTGTCTGTAAAGCAGGAGCATGTGTAGGGATCTGGGAGAGGAGAGGAGAAAGGCTATCAGTGCTGGCCCCTGCCCCTTACCTTGACCACAGGGTGACCGCCAGGGGCAGCTTTGACAGCTCCTCGGCTTCCCTCTGTCTCATAGTGGGCCCGGTGGTGGGCTCTAGGCTGCACCTCGATTCTCAGTTCCAGCTGCTCATATTGACTAGGCAGAGGCCAGTCCAAGGGGGGCAGAGCAGAAGTCCTGGTGGAAGAGGAAAAGCAGTGACCAAGTCGCCCTTGGTCTCAGCTTTTTAGAGCAGGAGCGCGAACGTTGAAGGAAAAGGATTTCCACCAATCCAGAAACTAGGAGAGAGGAGATAGGGCTCCTGGAGCTATCTGAGATGAAGAGACGGAGGTGAAGGTAGGCTTGAGGCCCCCTTCTCAGCTCTGAGCGTAACATTGTGGAGGCAGTGTTCACCTGAACTCCCAATCCATCCTAACACCTCAGTCCTGGATGAGAAGAGGGAGGTGAAGAAATACCACTCCAGTTCAGAAAATATTTTAGCAATTAGCAGTGTTGCTTTACAAAGGAAGAAATTGAGATCCAAAGAGTAGAATGGAAGAGACCAAGCAAACTAGTGGGTGTAAGAGCTTCAGCCAGTGGCTGCTCTGCTCTTGGTCTAGCACTCCATCTACTACTTAGAGCTGGACAGGGGGTTACAGATAAGTAATTTTCCTTTACTGAGCTCCCAGGTAGCCCAGGGCAGTGGGTGGATCTCAACAGGTGATCTCACCTTCCCTCCCCTCAAGCGATATTTGGCAAGGCAGGGAGACATTTTTGATTGTCACAACCAAAGAAGGGAATGCTACCAGCGTTTAATGGATGGAGGCCAGGGATGTCACTGGACATACTGTAATGACCAGAAGACGCCCCCACAGTGAAGAATTAGCCTGTTTAAGAGAACAGAGATGGAGAACTCTGCCTTAAGAGAGCTGGTCTGATAAGAGTTCTTTCCCTAGGAAACTTACCTGAATGGAGCTAGCCTGACATCTCAAGGTTTAGGATCATTGATATGAATGGAGTTCATTGTGGGGGAAAGGAAGGAACGAGTAGTCGAACTGCAAGCACTATCTACTTTAATAGGAATAATTTGACTTGCAAATATATACTATTTTATTCAAATTAGCAACTATGACTTTAAGCTACTAGGTCAGGGCCTAGAAACTGAGGTGTAAAGAAAGGATTTCTCTGCAACAAAGAAAGTGCATACCTGTTGAACCAGAGTGGAAGGCTGAAATTCTGCCCTCATTCCAAACCCAGCCTCACACCAGGGCCCAGAGCTTGGTTCCTAAGGACTAGTGCAAATGCCTTTACCTAATTGATCCTCCTAAAATGTGGGACCCTGTATCTAATTGGTCCACCAAGAGAGTGTCACTGAAACACACTAGGCTGCATCTAACCTACAGGTTGCAAATTTTCTTTTGAAAGTGGAGAGCACAAAACTTCTTTCAGTGCATCTGTTGTCCCCTCCTGCTCTCCTAATGCATTGACTGCAGTGCCAGGTTTACCCTCACCTGAAGATAGGACTGTGTCCCCCAATCCGTGCCTTGGACCAAGCGAGTGGAGAGGGCACAGCCAGATAGTCCATGCCTGCCACCTCCTTCCGGGAGCTCCCTGGAGGAACCACCGCCTCCTCGGCTCCTGAGGGCAGCTTCCCATTGCACGGAGAAGGCTCCTCCGACCGAGGTAAGACCACAGCCTGCTCGCTAGAAGTCCGTCTTGTCTTCTGGGGGATGCTCTCAGCTGGTGGGGCCCCCACATAATCAAAGGGACCTGGGGAGCCAGGATCCCGGGCTAGAGGCAACGGGGGTGGTGGAGGTGGCTCAGATCCCTCTTCCCCCAAGCTGCCGCGGCGGGACAGAGCTGGGGAGGCGGAAGATGGGGTTCCAGAGCTCGAATAGCGCCTCTTGCCACAAGGAGAGGCAGGCCGCGGTGAGGCAGGTGTGGGCCCTGGAGCACTGAGGAGTAGCCAGCTATCCTCGGGTCCCCGGCCGCCGGGGCTTGGACCGTACAGGTTCCAGGGATCGTCGGGTGTCCACGGCCTAGGCGAGGCCCGGGGCGAGGGCAGCGGGGAGCCCAGGCCGAAGCGGGAGGCGGCCTCGTTTAGCTCTGACTCGACCTCATCGCAAGCCGCATACAGGGCCGCCTCGTCGGAGGCATCGGAGAAGAAGCTCCAGGACGACAGGCTGCTGCTACCCGGGCTGGGGCTGAAGAAGGGCCCGCTGCTCTGGCCTACCTCGCGGTAACCTCCAAAGCCTTCTGGAGGGGCGTAGTCTCTGGGGGAGCTGTCCCCCCAGCCGTCAGGGTTGTCCTCCAGCGAGGCAGGTGGTTCGGGCGTGGGAGAGATAGAGGTGATGCGGATGCTGGGACATTCGAGGACTCGGCCGCCCCCAGCACCCCCAGGACCTGTGCCCGTCCCCCCTAGTCTCACCGACCGGGCGGGCTGGCTTTCCCAGGTGCCAGGTGAGGGAGCTGGGCGTGGCGGTGGCGAATGCATGCCAGGCCGAGGGGGCGGAGGTCGGGGAATGCCAATAGGGGCAGCACCATAAGGAGGGGGTTCCCCAAGGGTCAGCCTGCAGCATGATGGGGCGTCCTCTGAGTCCAGTTCTGTAAAAGTGGGGAGAACGCGGATTGGAGAGAAGAGAGGGGAAGGGATGCCACGGCAGATAGGGAGGGAAAGGGGCACTTGAGATGTCTAGGTTCATTGAGTGGCCAGACCCCCACGTCCTGCAATGACTCTCCCTCCTCCGAAAGGAGGGGTGTCTGAAGAGTCCTTCAGAGTCATAAAGACAAAACCAAAGTTGAACTTCAGGTGGAGTCTGAGACTGTCTCTGGAGGAGACGGATTCAAACCCATCAAGCCTTGTCCCACTAGGAGAAAAACCCAGTCTCGGAGCCTCCTCCAGCCCCCGCCTCAGGCTCGGGGGTACCCGAGGGGCAGGTCCTAAGGTGAGAGAGGTTCCCCAATAGGGCTGGAGCTGAGCCTAGGGGCGTGTTTAGGGAGGCGCTGGGCTGGGCTGGGGGCAACACACACATGAACCTAATTAGCAGCGGTTCCCAAACCCCTAAACGGGCGCTGGCAATAACCCCAGTTGCCATCGCAACCGTGGCCAGGAGAGGGGGGCTCCAGGGCTATGGTGACGAGGACGAGGTGACTCCGCCCTAGCTCCCCCCAATCCGGGGGCGGGGGTGCAGCGGAGGGGTGCTGCGTGCCGGGTCTGGCTAGGGGGGGCCGGGTCTGGCCAGGGGGGCCGCGGGCGGCCCGGATTCCGTGCGAGCAGCAGCCACCGCCCCCAGCTCGGTCCCCGCCATCTGCCTCTCATTGCGACCAGACGAGGGAGGGGGAGGGGCGCCTTGGCGGGGCTGAAGAGCTCCCCTCGCCCCGGGCGTCCAGTCTGCGCCCCCCCTCCCCCCCATCGCTGGGCTACCTGCAAGGTCTAGGACCCGACCTCCCTTTCCTTGCCACAGCCCTGGGGCTCACGGGGACGCCGTGTCCACCCGCCCCCCATCCCAGGGACCGTCGGCCCAGCCAGGAGGCGGCGCGCAGCCAACAGCACCCCCACCCCTACCCCAGTCACAACCTAAAAAGGAGAAAGTGGTGCCCAGGGCCCCTAGTCTCACCTCCTCAGACCTCCCCGAGCCCCTAGACGCCCGTCAACTTCTGGCCTCTTCATCCACCCCAGACTCACTGCCCGAGTTTCCCCCGACTCAGGGTCCCCGGCCTCTTCTCTCACTGACCCAAGACCCCTTCCCAGTTCCACACTGACCTTCCCCAGACCCCCCCGCACCCAGCGGGGGGGCCTCCTTCTCCTCCCCGAACACCAGCTTAAACTCCAGCTCCTCATCCTCGCAGCTCGCGGCCCCCATGGACGCGCCAGAGCCCCCAGGTCCGGGTCTGGGTGGGAGGGGTGAGCTCCGGAGGCCGCTGCGTCTTCACCCGCGGCTCCCTCCCTCCCCTTTTCTGAGACGCCCCCTCCTCCGCTGCTGCCGCCTCCCTCTGGACGCCCCCTCGATATTATAGAAACTTTTCCAAACTTTTTTCCCCCAAACTTCTTCAAAGGCGGCCCCCCCAGCCAGTCCCTGATTGGCTGCCGGGGATGCTCCAGCCCCTCCTCCTGGGATGAGATGGGAAAACCACGCGCCCCTTGTCCTCCCCCACGCGCCCTCCCTCCGTCCCCTCCCCATCCCCCCAATTAAAAATAAATAAATAACTGCATTGGGAAATCTTCTCTCAAGCGTAGTAGGGCCTTAATGATGCTTATTGGCTCGGGTCTGTGACAATCTTTTCCCGCCCGTAACTCAGTCACTACCACGCTTAAGTCTAGTCAGTTCAGGGCTCCGGGTCCGAGCTCCTTAAAGGGGCCCCAACGTGGATTCCCAGTGTACAGAAGTCACAGAAGAGACTTAAGTTATAAAGGCCTGGGCAACCAGCTACCAGCAAGAAGGGAGTGCTACCTATTCCCTCCAGGCCTGAGGCATACTGTCTCTGAGATGCAAAGTCTACGAGCTGCTAGGGAGAAGGGAAAGCCATTCCTCTGAAGTCCTTGACCCGAGGCTGCCCTGTGAGGGTCTACTGGAGACTTTACCCTGCGAAACCAGTCCCTCCACCCACTGACTTTTCTCCTCCAAAGGTGAAAGATGTCTAGCAGTCTCAGACGAAAAACTTGGGGAACTGTTCAAAGGCTCATTGCCCCTAATGACAGATAATCCAGGCCAGACTTTACTTCTACCCTTGTTCCAGTCAGTCTGCCCAAAAACCTCTTTGCCACAGAGTCTATTCCGACTCGAAGCGATCCTATAGGACAGAAAGGTCATTAATTAGCCCCCACGGGAAGTCGGCTCCCTCCTCCCTAGAAATGTAGTCTGCAATAAATCCTCGACTCGCTGGCATCCCCATCCAACTTTCCTGGAAATTCTGGCCAGCATTACGAAGGGCCCAGAGACCCCACCCCGCAACCTGACCGGGTTGGGGGCAGGGGGGGCGGATGCTAAACGGGACACCTGTCACCTGGGAGGGGGAGGAAGGAAGATTAGGGCTGGACTTTCCAAGAAGGGCAGGCGTGGAGGGGCTCCAATTGTCAGAGAGGGAGTTAAGGAAGGGTGACTCGAGTGATGGCCAATTTCTAAATCGGACTGGTTCCAGGGTCCCATCCTCAGTCCCGCCCAAGCTAGGTGGCTAAAGGGTTAAGGAAGCGACAACACTCGGGTCAGACGTTTACAAACTCTCAGGAGCCGGGCGGGGACCGCGCCCTTTACTCTAATGAGAAACAGGCTGTTCGGGGCTGGGGGGAAAGAGGAGGGCTGGCCCGAGAAGCAGCCGAGGCGGCTCCCCTCCCTCGACTCTCGTCCTTTCAGGCCAGCCCAGGGGACCACCCCCCAGCCTCCGGGGACCCCAGTGACGTGCGGAGCTGCCCCGGCTCCGAGCCCAGCCCGCGATGCAGGAGGGGCGGGCGGAGAGTCCCGGCGGGCGGGGAGAAGAATGTTCCGAGGCCCAGCCGGAGACCACGGCGGGCTGGATTTTTTGTTGTTGTTGTTGGTCTCCTCGGGTTACGTTTCCCTTCCAACTTCATCTCGGAAATAAAGGAAAGACAGTCAAGCAGACAGTGGGAGCGAGAAATACCCCTTGCTGGTGGCCAGACTCCACCTAAGAGGCGAATAGACACCCAACCGCACCCCCACCCCACCCAGGAAGGGTGAAGCAAAGCAGAAGGAGGCTGGAAGCTGAGATCAGACCGACGGGGTAGAGACCCCAAGATCTAGACCAGCCCTGCTCCCCCACACACCCCCGCCCTGTCCGTCCATAAGCAGACGCACATTCTTTTCAAATGTCATATTTCCTTTGATCCTGGGCAGCGTTTCTCCATGTGTCTGGCTCAACTCCTGCCCGGCCAGCCGCCTTCCCCCTCACCCTCTTTTGTGTATTTTCCTAGTGAACACCCAGCACCACACCACCCCACCCCACCTCCAGTAACCAGGAGGCCCGGAGGGCTGGCGTGGGCGCTGATTCCCTGGGTGGCTCTGGACTGTCCTCTCAGTGACTCGGTTTCCCCTCTCTGTGGATGTGAGATGGAAAAGGGGGAGCAGAAGGAAGGAAGAGCGGCTGAGCACCAATTTTGAGAGTACTTTGAGCGTCCTTGGGAGTATAGGGAACACTTGATTCTGAAAATCTCCCAATCTGGGCCAGCAATGGGATGGAATAGAACTTTGGAAATGGCTGGTCTAGTGTTGAGAGTCTGAGGAAGAGCAGGCAGACGTCAGTTTAGGTTGTCCCACACTTCTGCCCTCTGGTGACCACAAAGGCCCAGCCACCCTTCCTTCCCGCTCGCCTTCGCCCCCAGCATTGCCTTTGTCCTAGCTCCGCTGCCCCCTAGCGCGCTCACCTGGGCACTGCTCGGATATCTTTCAGTGCATGGTTAACCTGCTCTGCACTTTTCATGAACATGATCCAATGGCCTTCTGATAGAGACGTTATTTTTTTTAATTACACAAGCTGCATTCGCCTTGTAAATTATTGTATACAAAAATCATTTTATACTGCGTAAAAATTGGGTTGTGTTTTGTGTATACAAAAATATATAGTAAACTGTGTTAGTTCACCATTTGGTATGCATTAATCAAACTAAACCAGTTTTTCGGTCAACTCGATTCCAATTCATAGTAGGATTTACCCTTACGATTTTCAAGGCTGTAATGTTTTTACCAAGGAGAGCTCGGTGACCTACTGGGTAAGAGATGTCTGCCAATGGAAGGCAGGTGGGTCAAATCCACTAACTACTCCTCAGGGAAAAGATGAGCAATCTCCTCCCCTGCGATTCGCAACATCTGAAAACCGCTAGAGGATCAGCTATGAGTGGATTTCACTCTATAGTGCTGAGTGAGGTTGACTCTTCACCTAGCGACTGGAATGTTTGAACCACCAATCTCCTGGTTAGCAGCCCAAAGTTTAAGCACTGTGACATCAGGGCTCCTTGTATATCGGCTAGTATATATGTGTACATATACTTTCTTTTAATTATGCAAGAGAGATCATGCAGCAAACATCACTCTTGACTTTTATTCGTAAAATTACTTTGGAAATTTTCCATTTCAGTCTGTTGTTGTTGTTATGTGCCATCGAGTCGCTTGCGACTCATAGTGACCCTATGTACAAGAGCCCTAAATTCTGCTCTGTCCTGTGCCAATCGCTCTGTCTCTGATACACCCATCCCGATTACCCCAGTCACCGAATCAATCCACCTCATAGAGGGCCTTCCCCTCCTGCGCTGTCCCTCCACCCTCCCAAGCATGATGTCCCTCTCCAAGGACCTGTCCTTCCTTACAACATGTCAGAATCCTTGCCTCTAGGGAACCACCCAGTTTAACCCTCTCCAGGAAGAATCTATTTGTTTTCCTAGCAGTCCATGGTACCCTCAACACTCTTCTCCAGATCCACAGCTCAAAGGCATCAATTCTCCTTCTATTCTCCTTGGTCATTGTCCAACTCTTAGTCTCCAGAGAGACACCATTGCTCTTCAGAACTTTGGAGAGGTTCCTAACAGCTGACTTTCCCATCACAATACGTCTTTTAATTTCCTGGCAACTGGTGTCGAGAGTGTTGACTGTGGAGCCAAGCAAACTAAAGCTGTGAACAATCTCAGTCTCTTCACCATCCATCCTGATGCTGCCAATTGGTCCAGTGGTGAGAATCTTTGTCTTCTTGACATTGAGCCTCAATCCATATTGGAGGCTGCAGTCCTTGACCCTCTGCAGCAAGCGCTTCAGGTCCTCTTCAGTTTCAGCAAGCAGGGTTGTGTCATCTGCATAACGCAGATTGTTGATAGATCTTCCACTAATCCTGACGCCACTCTTCTCCTCATTGAGCCCAGCCTCCCGGATAATCTGTTCTGCATACAGGTTGAAAAAGTATGGAGACAGGACACATCCCTGGTGTACATCTTTCCCAATTTTGAACCATGCAGTGTTTCCTTGCTCTGTTCTGACAACTGCCTCTTGGTCCAAGTACAGGTTTCGCATTAGAATGATCAAGTGTTCTGGGATTCCCATTCTTCTTAGAGTCAGCCACAGTTTGTTATGATCCACAGTCAAATGCCTTTGCATAGTCAATGAAACACAGATAGACATTCCTCTGATACTCCCTGCTTTCAGCTAAGATCCATCTAACATTAGCTACCATATCCCTAGTACCACGACCCCTTCTAAACCCAGCCTGGACTTCTGGCAGTTCTCCGCTGATGTGCTGTTTCAGTCATTTTTGGATAATCTTTAGTAGAATCTTGCTTGTATGTGATATAAATGATATTGTTCTATAGTTTCCACACTCTGTTGGGTCACCCTTCTTTGGGATGGGAACAAATATAGATCTCTTCCAGTCAGTTGGCCAAGTAGTTGTTCTCCAGATTTCTTGGCACAACTTGGTGAGCACGTCCAGAGCAGCATCTGTTAGCTGAAATATATCATCTATGAGCATCTGAAAATGGTGATACAAATATTCACCTTAGCAGTTGATAAAGTGATTTTCACAATATCAAGCTTGTGATAAAGCTACTCAGGCCTCCTGGATCCTGGTCCAATACTAATTCCATTATAACAACTTATCTGGGCTCCCCTAAAAAGACTGAGACAATGTAATGTGGATAGTTTATTGTGGAAAGCAATCACAAGAAATAGAAGTAAAGAACTATGAAACGTGAAACTGAGGAGGATGTAAAGTCTATCCAGGGATGTAGTACTGAGCTGGTCACTCTGAGAAACTAGAACATTATCACCTTCATTGGAGTCAAATAGAATATGATGTAGTTTACAGAACAGACACATTTATCCACTAACCAGCAGTGATTGAAAGTTGTCTTTTAAATGTTAACTCCTTTATGGAATCAAAACATTCTCCTTAAGTGAATGAAATTCAACTCATGGTGATCCCATTTATTACATAGCATAGCTGGTCCATTAGGGTTTCTTGGTTGCGACCTTCACAAAGACACATCCCCAGGCCTTACATCCATATTTGGGGTCCGTAAATTCCAATTGACTACTCTTAGATTAACAGGAAAGTCCAAATCTTCTACACTACCCGAGAACCTTGGTTGCAGAACACCTAAGTAAACAACAATAAAAGAAAAACCCAAGGACAGAAGACAAAATATAGGAATTACAGCTGGGGTAGTGTGCTGTCAAGTGACACCTTGAAAGTAGATGTTTTCTACAACAGCTGAAGTAGAAAAGTGCATAGAGAGTGAACCCCATCTAACCCACCAATGACTCCATGGGAGAAGATAAGGCAATGGGATTCCAAAAAACATTGCCAGCCTTGGAAACCCTGTGGGACAGTTCTGCTCTGTCCTCTATTGTTGCTATGTTGTTAGGTGCTGGGGCATCAGTTCTATGTACACAGAAGGAAATGCTGCCCCATCCTGCACTATCTTCACTATCTCTGTTGTGCTTGAGCCCACCATTGCAGTCATTGTGCCAATCCATCTCCTCGAGGGTCTTCCCCTATTTTGCTGATTCATTTCCTTGAGGGTCTACCTCTTTTTTTGCTAACCTGCCACTTTACCAAGCATAATGTCTTTCTCCAGGGGCTGGCCCCTCCTACCCAAAGTACATAGAATGAAGTCTTTACACCCTTGCTTCTGAGGAGCACTCTGTCTGCACTTCTGCCAAGACAGATTTTACTTGGCAGTCTATGGTATATTTACTATCCTTTGCCAACAACAAAATTCAAAGATCTCAATTTTTCTCCAGTCCTCTTTATTAATTGTCCAACTTTCTCTCTCTCTCTCTCTCTCTCTCTCTCTCTCTCTCACACACACACACACACACACACACACACACACACACACACACACCCCGGTGGCCTAGAAGTAAGGAACTGAATCCCAGAGTCACTTGGTTCAAATAAGCTGCTCTGCAGGATAAAGATGAGCAATCTCCTCCCGTGTGATGAAACTACCTATGAAAACCCACTGGAGAGTCAGGTATGAGTTGGTTCTGACTTGACAGTGCACCACCACAACACTATATATTGTTGTTGTTAGGAGCTATCAAGTTGAGGATGACTCAGGGATCTTATGAACAACAGGTCTGAATCCTGTCCTATCCTAGGCATCCTTACTATCCCTGACATACTTGAGCCCATTGCTGCAGTCATTGTGTCAAGCCATCTGGTTAAGGGTCTTCCACTCCTTATGGTCCCTCCACCTTTCTAAGTATGATGTCCCTTTCCAAGGAATAGACTCTCCTAGCAACATAGCCAAAGTGTGTAAGATGAAACTTTATCATATATACACACACATACATATAGATGAATACTAAAAAATACCATGATTTGAGTTTGGTATACCTTAGTCCTCAAAGTTACTTCCTGGCTTTTTGTCACTGTAAAGAAGTCTTTGGCAGCAGATTTTCCCCATGCAATATGTCATCTGATTTCTTGACTGTCACTTTCATGGGCATTGATTGTAGAATCAAGTAAAATGAAATTCTTGAGAACATCAGCCTCTTTTATCACAATGTTATTTATTGCTCTAGTTCTGAAATTTTTGTTTTCTTTCCATTTTCTAGGGTTACTAGAAATCAGAATCAACTAGACAGCAATAAAGGGGGTTTTATTTAATGGGGAGATTATAATTACTCATTCATTCAAAGTCTACACATTGAGAAATATTTATATTCAAGAGCATTCCTAGACATTGAGTACATAAAACAGCTACCCAAGAATTGCCAGTTATCACCAAACTGGAAATATACTTACCTTTGACATCTCCCTACTTACCTCCTTAACTTTAGACACCAAATCATTTTATTTCTAAGATACATATATATCTTTTAATTCTCACCATTGCCATTCCAGTTTAGGCTCTTAATTTTATTTTGCTTGGACTCTCAGCAATACCCGACATATTTGACAATCATGCACATCAGCACTTCTCTATAAAAACGATGTTCAGCATTCATCATCACATAAAACAAATAATAACAATGAGAAAAAACTCAGAGTAAAAACTTTTTTATTGACCTCACAAACATAATGCCAGCAATAACTAGAATTATACATTTATTTACATATAATTCAACAACTGTATATCATTTATAAATCAGTGTGATAAGAAAGGAATAATGAACTAATAACTAATTATATTCATGTATTTTTGTTTTTTTTAAAAATAAAAACTTGACTCCTACATACTGATCTGTCACAGGAGTGAATAATACCATTTCTCTTTTGGTTTCAACCTTTTTACAAATTTGTTAAAGATTTTGTAAAAGTTTATATTCTTCACACATATATATGTTCAACACAAAATATAGACAGTTGTGGTGGGTTTTTTTAGCTATTTCATTCATAGGTTGTTGTGGTGATTATGTATCATCAAGTTGACTGCTACTCATAGCGACCCTATGTACAATAGTTCTAAATCTTGCCCTGTCCTGAGCCAGTCTTACTCTTTCCAACACACCTACTCCCATTATCTCAGTTACTTGTCAACCCATCGCATCCTAAGTCTTCCTCTCCTGTGCTGTCCCTCTCCTCTTCCAAGCATGATGTCCTTCTCTAAGGACTTGTCCCTCCTGGCAACATGCCCAAAGTATAAGAGACAGAGCATCAAAATCCTTGCCTCCAAGGAACAATTTGGCTTCACCCTCTCCAGAACAGAAATGTTTGTTCTTTTGGCTGTCCATGGTATGTTCAATATTCTTCTCCAGTACCACAACTAGAAGGCATCAACTCTTCTTCTGTCATCCTTATTCACTTTTCTGATGCTTAGCAAGTAATTGCAAAGACCACGGCCTGGATCAGACACATCTTAATCTCTAGACTGACATCCTTACTCTTCAGCACTCTGGAGAAGTCCTTGACAGCATATTTTCCCAATGCAATTTGTCTTTTGATTTCCTGACTGCTAGTGCCAAGAGTGTTGATTGTGGAAACAAGTAAGCTGAAATTGTTTACAATCTCAATCTCTTCTCCATTTATCATGGTGCTGCCAATTGGTCTAGTGGTGAGAATCTCTGTTTTCTTGGTGCTGAATTTCAGTCCATATTGAAGGCTGCAGTCCTTGACCTTCTGCACCAAACGTGTCATCTGCATAGTGCAGGTTGTTGATGATTCTTCCTCCAATTCTGATACCACACTCCTCCTCATAAAGCAAAGAGAAGAAATTATGAAGTTAAGGTGCTGAACAGAAGAGTTCAAAGGGCATCTTGGGAAGGCAAAGCAAAGTATTATAATGAAATGTAGAAAGAGATGGAGTCAGAAAACAAAAAGAATGAACTTGCTAGGCATTTCTTAAACTAAAGAAACTGAAAAACAAATTGAAACATCTAGTTGTAATACTTAATTTTTCCTTTCTTTTTAAAATGTATTATTATTATTATTATTATTATTATTGCTATTACTATTATTATTTTGTGAGTATGTACTGTTGAATTGGATCCAACTGGTACAGGAGGAGCTGTCCCTCCTTCTACAGCTGAGCATCTGGTGGATTTGAACCAAGTGCCTTTGAGATTGCAGTGCAGCTTCTTGCCACAAAATTTAAGAATTCTAAGGGCAGAATACTGATTAATCCAGGAGACATCAAAAGGTGATAGAAGGAGTACACTGAGTCACTATACCACAAAGAACTGGCTGACTCAGAAGAATTTCATGAAACAACATATGATCAAGAGGCAATGGTAATAAGGAAGCTCAGGTTACTCTGAAGGACTTGGCAAAAAACAAGGCCTCAGGAATTGATGTAATACCAAGTGACACATTTCAACAAAGAGATGGTGCCTTGGATGAACTCACCAGGTGTGCCAAGAAATCTGGAGGACAACCAACTGACTGGAAGAGATCCATATTTATTCCCATTCAAAAATAAAGGGATCCCACAGAGTGTGGAAATTATTGAATGGTACCACTACTATCACACGCAAGCAAAGTCCTATGGAATATTATTTTAAAATTTCTGGAACAGTACATTGACAAAGAACTTACAAGAAGTGCAAACTGGGTTTAGAAGAGGCTGTGGTACTAGGAACATATATATATCATCAATGTCAGATGGATCTCGGCTGAAAGCAAAGAGTACCAGAGGAATGTCTGTGTGTCGTTGATCATGCAAAGGCATTTGACTGTGTGGATCAAAACGAATTGTGGCTAACCTTGATAAAAATGGAATCCCAGAAGACCTGATTGTGCTTATAAGAAACCTGTACTCAGACCAGGAAGCAGTCCTCAGAACAGACCAAGGAAGCACTGAATGGTTCAAAATCAAACAGGGAATGTGTCAAGGATGTGTCCTTTCTCCATACTTTTTTAATCCATTGTGGACTAGATTATTCAAGAGGCTGTACTTTATGAAGAGGAATGTGCATCACTCATAGATAATCAAAGAAAAAAAAAAACTTAGATTTTTGTTGAGATATAATTCACATATCCTAAAATTCATTCTTTTTAATGTATATCATTCCATGAGTTTTAGTGTACTTAAGAAGTTGTTCAACCATCACCACTCTCTAATTCCAGGACATACTCATCCCCTAAATGAAATTCCATACCTATTACTAGTCACTCTTCATTCTCCCATTCCTCAAGTTCCTGCAGTAAAGAAGGTTGGGGACTTGGAGGAAGCAGAATCTAACCTCCACTAATTTCACAAGGGCGAATAATACTCAAAATCCTTATCAATAGTATCAATAGCACAAAGACAATTCCTATGAGTTCAGACCTACATGCCATACCATCTTAACAGGCCCAGCACCAACTGTCCCTCCCAGGCTCTCACTATTTTTATGCTGGGTTCTGTAATCCATTGTAATGATCACACAAAACTAACAGCCAACACTCAGGATTACTGGGTTTATCAAGAAGCAATAGGCTATTTAGGTTGTAAACATCCAGGATCTAATTCTTCAACCAGGATAGTATCTTCTCTGTGTGCTCACAAGCAGGCCTATCTCTGCTCTTCAGCCTCATGGCCTTGGTCTCTGCCCTGCTCTGGAAAGTGTTAGAAAACTCTCTTAGTTCTGCTAATTATGTGCCATCCCCACTCTACCCATAAGCCTAGGCCCAAAGGCACTAGACTGTAGCTTCAAGGGTCAGCAGACAGTTCTCCCAGAAAAGGCATCCACTTAACCCCAGCAAGTACTTAACTTTCTCTCTCCATAAACAAGGAGCCCACAGCTCTGTCTCACATCAGACTCTGGTTCTTCATCACCTCGACTGCCATAACTGCCAACATTGCTGCCACCTTTCCTTCTCACTCTCAGTCTGCTCTAAGACTTCTCCTTTTGATTTAACCTTCATGGCAATATTAGGCAAGAATTAGGAGCCATCTTATTTTTATGACCCAGCCTCAAAAGTCACTTTAGCCCTACTCAATTCGTTAGGACAATCACATGCCCCTGGCTAGAACAAAGGGATGAGAATAACCCCACCTCTAGACAGGAATGTCATTTACACTGTAAGAAGAGCATGTGGGATGACATAAATATATACATGTGGCCATCTTTGGAACATAAAACCTGCTAATTTGCTCACTGGGTGAGACTGTAAATTTATCTACAACTCAACAATATGCTAGACTAGTTTCTGAATTCAGTTTCTAGCTCTAACCTCTGACATGTACAACTATAAAAGGATGCATGTATCACTTGCATCATCTCTTGGGCTGTGAGGTGAAGATTCTATGTCTAATATCTTTATTCTCCCACTATTAGCTATCCAGAACCATCAGAAGTAAAAATCTAAAATTTTCACATTCCTCATCCCCTTTTAACCCCTCAAAACATCATCTAGTTTGCCTTTCTGGAAAGTGAAAATAGTGTAATTTCCTTTTTTTCTTTATTCATATTCATTTTTAAATGTTCCACATGTTCTCTGAGTTTTTTTTTTTTGAGGGTCTTATCCCATCTACAGTTTGATGCAATGGCTTATCAAGCCATTATTTAAAACATCACCAAGGAGATACCAGATTGAGGTTAAAGTGCTTTGACTTAGTATTGTTTATCCATTATCAGATTGCATGGTTCTGAGAAACAGTGGGTGATAGATAAACCATTAATCCCCCTAAAGATGTTCATGTTCTACTTTTCAAAACCTATAGGGAAATATCTTTCATTTGTGGTTTTTTCCCCTATAAAATGCTTGTCTGTCAGATACTTTTCAAAATCTGAGCATTCCGATTAAAACAGACTAGGAAGAAGGATTGGCCATCCACATCCAAAATAGCAGGGCTTCAAAAACCCTGTGTACAATAGAAAACACTTAGACTAGCAGATAGGGCAATGGAGGTGGAACCCTCAAGTAGGGAAACACAAAGGAGGAGGAAGAGTTGTAAGCAGACACTAGTCATTGGAACATGGAATGTGAGAACCATGAATGTAGGAAAAATAGATATTATTAAGGAAAAAATAGAATGCTTAAGTATTTACAGACTAGATATTGGTGAGATGATGAGATGGTTTGATTCAGTGACTGGGGTAATTGAGGTAGGTGGGTCAGAGACAGTGAGATTGGCACAGGATAGAGCAGGGTTTAGGGTTGTTGTACACAGAGTCACTATGAGTCGCAGGTGACTTGAGGGCACATAACAACACAACAACAATATGAACAAGTAAATAATTTATATAGCAAACAGAGCTTCACAAATGTGATTGTGTTAAAGGCCTCAGATGGGGAAATTGTCTTGGATTTTTCTAAGAGAGCCCAATGTAATTGCAAAGGTTGTTAAAGAAGAAGGCGGTAGAATCAGAAAGTGACGTTACTACAGAAGAAAGGCATAGAGGGCTCCTTTCTGGCTTTGAAGATGAAGAAAGTGGCCACAAGCCAAGAAATGTGAATATCCTTTAAGATCTAAAACAGACAAGAAAATAGAATCTTTTCTAGAGTCTCCAAAAGGAACACAGTCCTACCAACACCTTGGTTTTAGCCCTGTTTGACCATGGCCTACAGACTATAAAATAAACACGTGTTGTTTTAAGGCACCCGTAGCACCTCTGAAGAAAAGTCTGGCAATCTGTACAGCCACTGAAAACTCATGGAGCACAGTTCTATTCCAAACACATGGGGGAGGCATGAGTCAGAATCAACTGACAGCCACCGGTTTGTTCTGTTTTGTTTAAGCCACAACGTTTGCAGTAATTGGGTATAACAACAGTAAAAAACTAATACAGCAGCAAGAGAAAACTAACATTATCTCTGATAAATCCTCTAACAGAGTCAATTTTCAAAATTTTGCTTCTAATTCCCATGATTCTCTTTGATGCTACAATTCTGAAAGCATTCCATGAAATATATATTTATAACTCCACAATCAAGGAGGTTCCTTGTGCCAGTAAGGACTCAGAAAAAGAAAAAAATCCAGCATCTTATCCAGACTTAGTGAAAATGACTGCAACAAGCACGGAGAAAAGGGGGGGAGGGAGTAAAGTTTAGAAGGCGTCTAAGACTGCAGGAGTTTCTAACCATGTTCACTCTGAGTTTTAACAAAAGATTGCCATAAACCTACACAGGCAGGATCATCAAGGACTCAAAACCTGCTACAATAAAGAGAGATCAGCCCAAGCACAACAACAAAGAGAACAAAGAAACAGTAAGTTAATAGGCCAGCAAAAGCTAAAAATGTATAAATTCCCTTTGAAATTTTAACTGTTATACATTGGAATGAATTCTTGGCTATAAAGAACTACCTAAATTCATAAATGCCTCATTCAATTTGTGCTTGGCTTTTATGAGAGACCTTAGATAGTTTCATTTCCCCTTCCACATCCTTTTTTTCCATTTATTTTAGCTACTTCAAATAGATAATCTTGGCCTTGAGCTCCTAACTGGATTTTGGTAAACAGGTTGGCAATTGTTGGTTTTCTCTATATAAGGCCTTGGGTCTTGTACAGCAAACCCCCTCATCAAAGGAAGTCAGCAAGAGGTTCTTATCTTCAGACTTTCTAACATTGCCAGTCCTGGCTAGTTTCTTTGTGTTTTCATCATTAAAGTCAATTTTTTTTAATAGGGCCTTGTTAAAACTTTTTATCCTTTTGCCCCCCTGGTGCTTCCCGCCTATTATTTGATTGAAAGTTGAGTCACAAGAGTGATTTTTTATGTTGTTGTTGTTGTTGCTGCTGCTGATTGCCATCAAGTTGAGCACAACTCATAGCAACTCTATGAACAAAATACCTAATGCCTTTCAATAATAACTATTGTTGTTTCTCCAAGTTCATAGAGTTTCCAGAGGCATGTGGATTAGGAAGTGGATGCCACTCCTACTTCCAAACCTGTTTTACAACTGGGAGCTCCGTCAAACACTGTCCACATTGGGAAACCATTATGGTATTTGACACCCCAATGCCACAAGGTTCAGCATCACAGCAAACCCAGATTACCTCAGTACAGTAAATTGACAGAGTGATGTACAAAATAGAAGAATGTTCCTCCAAAATAAAACAACACTGGTTTCACTTAGCAGTGGTTAATGTCAAGTCAAATACTAATCCTAGTGACCCTATGAACAAAAGACATAAACTCTGTTCTATACTTAACATCATTTCTTTATGTTTATAGAGTTTCCAGAGGCATCCAGTTTTGCTATAGGTTCAAATAATGACTGAGGGCCATCATTTGACTGAGGGTTCGACCAATCACTGTCAGACCAGTAAGCCTGGTCGTTCTTCTATGTTGTTCCATTTTGTTCCACATTTTCACTTACTCTACCCAGGACTTTCCACTGTGGTTAGTAATGGCAGCCAGGCACAATCAAGTTCTGACACAATTGTTTTTCTATGCATCTTTGTTGCAGACAGAAAGATCAGTGGTTGCATATTAGGTGGCTACTTGAAAACTTTCAAGACTCTAGTCACTACTCACCGAAGTGTGATGTAGACAAAACATTGTATTTGAATGAAACATTAATTTGCTTTGTAAACTTTCATTCAAATAACATGGGGGCAGGGAATAAAAGAACATTGTCTTTGTGGACTACTTGTTCTAACCAGAGATTAAGCTCACTATACCCTCTTGTTGTTCTTTTTATGTGCCATCAAGTCGCCTGAGACTCATAGCAACACTATATACAACATCTCTGAACACTGCCCTATGAGCCAGTCTCACTGGCTCCAACACATCTACTTCCATTACCCCAGTTACTGTTTCAATCCATTTTATTCAAGGTCTTCCTTTCCTCTGTCCCTACACCATTCCGAGCATGATGTCCTTCTCCAAGAACTGATTCCTCCTGGCCACGTGACCAAGTATGTGAGATGGAGCTTCAAAATCTTTGCCCTCAAGGAGTAATTTGTTCTTCAGTGCTGTGCAGTATTCCACTGTGTGAATATACCATAAGTTTTTGTCCATTTATTTGTTGATAGGCACTTGGGTTGCTTCCATCTCTTTGCTATTGTGAATAACACAGCAATAAACATGAGTGTACATATATCTGTTTGGGTGGCATCTCTGGTTTCTCTAGAGTATGTTTCTAGTAGTGGAATTGCTGGATTAAATGGTATTTCTATTTCCAACTTTTTGAGAAAGCACTAGACTGCCTTCCACAGTGATTTACCATTATACACTCCCACCAGCAGTGAATAAGGGTTCTAATCTCTCCACAACCTTGCCAGCATTTGTTATTTGCTGCTATTGTTACTGGGGTGAGATGATATCTCATATTGCTTTGATTTGCATCTCTTTTAGAGCTAGGGATTTTTGATATTTCTTCATGAGCTTGTTTGCCATCTGAATGTATTGTTTGGTGAATTATCTATTCATATCCTATGTTCATTTTGTGATTAGATTTTTTTTTACCTTCTTCTTGTTGAGGTGTTGGAGTATTCTATAAATTTTAGATATGTGTCCCTTATCAGATACGTCACTATCAATTTTTCCCCCCAGTGTGTGACTTTCCTTTCTACCCTGTTGGAAAAGTTTTTTTGATGTGCATAGGGCTTTGATTTTTAGAAGGTTGCATTAATCTATTTTATTCTTTCCTGGTTGTGGGCTTTTCAAGATGTTTGGAAGACTGTTCATATTGTGGATTAAGGCTTCTAGAGTTCTTCCAGGCTTTTCTCTGATGAAGTTTATTGTCCTTGATTTTACTCCTAGGTCCTTGATCCACTTTGAGTTGATTTTGTGTATGGGTGAGGTGGGGGTCTCTGATTCTGCCAGCATCGTTTGTTAAAAATACTTTTGTTTCCCCATTTAACTGATTTTATCTCCTTGTCAATAATCAGTTGACCATAAGTAGATGAGCTGATATCTGGATTCTCAATTCTGTTCCAATGGTCTCTGTGTCTGTCACTGTACCAGAACCATGCTGTCTTGACCATTATGGCTGGGTAATAGGATTTTAAATCAGGGAGTGAGATATCTCCTATCTTGTTTCTTTTTTTCAGGACTGCTTTACTAATTCAGAGTCTCTTCCCATTCCAGATGAAATTAGAAATTGCCTTTTCCATTTCACTGAAGAATGGAATTTGTGTTTGTATTGGGATGGCATTGAACTTCAATAAGATTAATTGAACATCAATAAGATCAGGAATTGGTTGTTTGGAAAGGTCAATAAAATCAGCAAACCACTAGCACAACTAACAAAGGAAAGAAAAGACACAAATAATCTGAGTAAGAGATAAAAGAGCCAATGTCATAACAGAACCAACTAAAAGAAAAAGGTTAACAATGGAATATTATTAAAAACTATACTCAAACAAATATGAAAACTTAGAGGAAATGGACAAATAATTAGAAACTCACAACCTATCTAAACTGATACATATTGAAATAGAACACTTGAACAGACCCATTACAAAAGAAGAAATTGAACAGATAATGAAACAACTTAAACAACAACAAAGCCCTGGACCAGATGGTTTCACTTGTCAATTTTATCAAACATTCAGGAAAGACCTGTTATTGTACCCTAATTTTTGTAATTTCATTTTTTTAGAGGGTATCGAGTTTCTTGTTATTTTTCAGCTTTTTGGAAGGTTGGATTAAAGAATCAATTAGCATTTTTTCCTTTATTTTTGATGTGTTTGCTTATTACTATAAATAGACCTCTGAGTAGTGCTTTGGCTGTTTCCCAGAGGTTTTTGATAAATTGTGTTTTCATTGTGATTTGTTTCAAGAAACTTTTTTATTTCATTTTTTATATGTTGTATTACCCACT
This sequence comes from Elephantulus edwardii, assembly GCF_000299155.1. Classification (NCBI taxonomy): domain Eukaryota; kingdom Metazoa; phylum Chordata; class Mammalia; order Macroscelidea; family Macroscelididae; genus Elephantulus; species Elephantulus edwardii. The sequence goes on from NW_006400300.1 coordinate 185,030, forward strand.
CATGTTTAATCAGGGTGTCGTTCAGCTTCCAAATGTGTAGGATTTGGGGTTTTTTCTCTTCCTGTTATTAATTTTTAATTTTGTAGCAATGTGGTCTGAGAAGATGCTTTGTATTATTTCTATGTTTTTAAATTTATTGATGCTTG
>NW_006400300.1:186740-187997 GCF_000299155.1 Elephantulus edwardii
TTATTGTCCTTGATTTTACTCCTAGGTCCTTAATCTACTTTGAGTTGGTTTTTGTGTATGGTGTGAGGTGTGGATCTTGCTTGAGTGTTCTACAGATGGTTTTCTGATTTTGCCAACATTATTGGTTAAAGAGACTTTTGTTTCCCCACTTAACTGATTTTGTCTCCTTATCAATAATCAGTTGACCATTGGTAGATGGGTTCTTAATTTTGATCCACTGATCTATGTGTCTATCACTGTACAGGTACCACGCTGTCTTGACCACCATGGCTGTGTAGTAGGATTTGAGATCAGGAAGTGAGATATCTCCTACCTTGTTTCTCTTTTTCAAGAGCACTTTACTAATTTAGGGTTTCTTTCCATTTCAGATGAAATTGGAAATTGTCTTTTCCATCTCATTAAAGAAGGGGTTGATATTTTTGTTATCCTCCTGCAGCTCATCTGGTCTTCATTCATTAGTGTTCAAGGCCTCAATAGTATACCATAGGAACAGCTTAAACTTCATATACTTTTTTTATATATTATCATATATGCTTAAGGTAGTATAATTACTATATTTTTAGTTGCAGTTTTTTAAAAAATCAAGAATATCTGTTATCATTGAGAAGTATAGTATATACTCTTGTTTTATTGACTATGCAAAGGTATTTGTGCAGATCATAATAAATTATGGATACATTGAAAAGAATGGGAATTCCAGAACATTTTACTGTGTTCATGTGACAACTATACCTAGACCAAGAAGCAGCCATTCAAATAAACAAAGGAATATTGCATAGTTCGAAATCAGGAAGTGTTTGTCAGGGTTGACTCTTTTCCCCCATACCTATTGAATCCGTAAGCTACACAAATAATTTGAGATATTGGACTATATAAAGAACAATGTGGCATTAAGATTGAAGGAACACCCAATAACAACCTGTGTTATGTAGCTGGTATGCCCTTGCTTGCAGAAAAGTTAAGAAGACTTAAAACATTTGGTGCAGAAGAGTAAAGACACTGACCTTTAATATGGATTATGGCTCAACATAAATAAAACAAAAGTTCTTACAAATGGACCAATAAGCAATGTCATGATAAATGGGAAAAAATCTTGAGATAGTCAATGATTTTATTTCACTTGGCTCTATAGTCCATATCCATGGAAGCAGCAGTCAAGAAATCAAAAGGCATTCCTTTTAAGAACAGGAACTAGGCAAGGATGCCAACTATCACCTCTCTTATTCAATATTGTTTTGGAAGTCTTAGCAATAGCAA
>NW_006400300.1:192022-196934 GCF_000299155.1 Elephantulus edwardii
GAAAATCTCTGTAAATGTTCGTTAAAACTAATAAAATTTAATAATAATAATAATAATAATAAAAAGAAATCAAAAGACATGTTGCACTGACCATATCTGTTGTTAAGGACCTCTTTTTTTAATGAGTGTGTGTATACCATCAAATTGGATCTGGCTGGTACAGGAGGAGATTGCCCCTCCTTCTCCAGCAAAGCATCTGGTAGATTCGAACCATGTACCTCTGGGATTGCTTCTAGGACCTTTTGAAAGTGCTAAAGAATAAAGATGTCAGTTTAAAGACTAGGATGTGTCTGACCAAAGTGATGGTATTTTCAATTGCTTCACTGATAGGCAGCATCATGCTGGATGGAGAGGAGATTGAAACCGTCAACATTTTCATGTTGCTTGGATCCACAGTCAACATCCTTGGTAACAGTAGTCAGGAAATAAGGAGATGTGTCACACTGGCAAAATCTGTAGTTAGAGACCTTTCCAAATTATTTAGGAGTAGTGTTTTCAGTTTGAAGACTAAGGTGTGTCTGATTCGGGACATAATCTTTCCTATTACTAGTTATGCAGCTGAGACCTGGACAATGAATAAGGATGACAGAAAAAGAATTGACACCTTTGAGCTGTGGTGTTAGAGAAGAGCACTGAACATCCCATGGACGGCCAAGAGAACAGATATGTCTTGGAGAGGGTGCAGCTGGAGTGCTCTTTGGAAGCAAGAATGATGAGGCTTTGCTTCACATACTTTGGGCTGTTGCTAGGAGGGGCTATTCCTAGAAGAAGAACATGATGCTGCAGAGGGTGGAGGGCTGGTAAAGGAGAGGAAGACCCTCAACCAGAAGATTGATATGGTGACTGCTGCAATGGGCTTTGTGTCTCAGGAAGTGTGATAATGAAGACAGATAGGACAGGGTTCAGATCTTTTGTTCATAGGGTTGCTATGAGTTGTGCTCAATTCAATGACATCTAATAACAACATCATCACAACACATTTTTATGACAGTTGGATAATGAGTAAGGAAATCAAAGAAGAATTGATCTTTTAATTTGGACTTGGTAAAGAATAATGAATATATCACGGATAACCAAAAGAACAAACAAAACTGTCCTTAGAAGCAAAGATGATGAGATTTCATCTCACACATTTTTGACATCTATGTTATCAGAAGAGCCAATTCCTGTTAAGGACATCATGCTTAGAAAAGTATTTCAGGGAACAAAAGACCCTCAAACAAGATGGACTGACATGGTGACTTTACCAATGGCTTTACGCACAGCAGAGATTGTGAGGATAAATAGAATCAGGCAAGGTTTCCATTTATATATAGGGAATATAGGGTCACTGATTCAGAAATAACCTGATACACCTAACAACAACATCATCATCTAGCAGAAACCCCAGCCAAGATTACCATTAGGAACAGGCTGGTTACAATATAATCATCACCACGATTAGACACTTGACATGTCCTATGACTGCTGGGTGCTGTGATTAATGAATTCTAAATTGCTCTTCCATCTCTTGATTATGATTCCAAATCTTAAGGAAGAACTCAGGTGTAATAAGAGAATGTATGGCATTTAGGCTTCTTTATGGGAGGATTGGCAATCTCCTCCCATGCAGTTAAGTGCCTTAGAAAACCCACTGGGGGAAAAAAAAAGAAAGAAAGAAAACCCACTGGAGGGTCAGCTATGGATCAGTTCCTACTCGATGGTACTCCACAACAATAGGCTTCTTTAAGGAGATCATGAATAGCACAAACAGTTCAACACTCAGTCACTAACTGAAAGGTTAAAAGTCACTCAAACACTCTCTGTCAGTTATGAGTTGGTTGTGACTTGATAGTACACAACAACACTATGTGTTTTTGTTGTTGTTGTTAGGTGCTGATGAGTTAGACTCATAGCAGCCCTTAAGAACAACAGATCTGAACCCTATCCTATTCTGTGCCTTCTTCACAATCTCAAACACACTCAACGTCCATTGCTACAGTAACTGGTTAAGGTCTTCCTATTTCTGGTCTTCTTGAAACACAGATACTATAAGGTTGTTCCACACCCTTCAATTTAAAACTAAAAAGAATATTTCCCTTCTTTTTTCTGTTTAGTAAGTTGCTATCCCCTTTCCTTCATTTATATTTTTCTCCTTTTATTGTTATTTTAGTGAAAGATTACAAAATAAATTGGTATTACATTTAAGTACTCATACCCATTCTGTTTTATATTATTTCTAATTCCTGAAATGTAACTATACTCTCCCACTTCCTCCCTGTGATTCTCATTCCCTGTGATAATCCTAGCCTACCTTTTCCTGCCTGCTGGCCTTTGTTGTTGTTGTTATGGGCCATTGAGTCACCTGCAACTCATAGTGACCCTATGTACAATAACTCTGAACCAAGCTTGCCCTATCCTAAGCCAGTCTCACTGTCTCCTACACATCTAGCCCCATCATCCTAGTTACTGTGTCAATCCATCTCATCCAGGATCTTCCTCTCTTGCACTGTCCCTCTACCTTTCCAAGCATGATGTCCTTCTCTAAGGACCAAAATAGGTGAGATGGAGCTTCAAAACCCTTACCTTCAAGGAGGAGCCTTGTTTCACCCTCTCCAAGAGAGCACTGCTTGTGCTTTTGGTGGCCCATGGTATGTACGATACTTTTTTCCTGCACCACGACTCAAAAGCATTGATTCTCCTTCTGTCATCCTTAGACACTGTCCAGCTTTCTGATGCACACCAACTACTTGCAAAGGCCATAGCCTTCAGGCACATCTCAGCCTCTAAACTGACATTGTTGATCTTTAGCACTTTGTAGAAGTCACTGAGAGAATATATCCTTAATATAATTTGTCTTTTGATACTCTTGACTGCTCAGTGCCAAGAGTATTGATTGTGGAGCTGAACCAACTAAAATTGTTAACAACCTCAAGCTTTTCTCCATCTTTTTTTTAAATTTTTTTTTTCTCTATCTTTTAAAGTGCTGAAAGTTGGCCCAGTGGTGAGATTTGCCTTCTTGATGTTGAACTTCAGTCCATATTGACTTCTGCAGCATACACTTCAGGTCCTTCTTAGTTTCAGTAAGCAAGTCTGTGTCATTTGCATAATGCAGATTGTTGATGACACCACATTTCTCCTCATAAAGTCGAGCATCCCAAATGATCTGTTCCGAATATAGAGTGAAAAAGGTATTGAGAAACCAATATAAAATAAAATAAATTTTTTAAAAGAATAAAATAAGCTTAAAGATATGAACACTTAAAAAAAAATAAAGGTATGGAAACAGGATGCATTCTTGACACACTCCTTTCCTGATTTTGAACCATAAAGTGTTTCCTTGCTCTGTTCTGACAACTGCTTCCTGGTCCAAGTATAGGTTTCACATGACCACAATTAAGTGTTCTGGGATTCCTATTCTTCTCAAGGTTAGCCCTGAGTTAATGGTGCTCTTTTGATCTTATGTGATTAATTATTCTAAGAAGTGAATGCCTTCCTTATATTATTGTTCACCTTATAGGCCAGTAGATATATTCTTTGACTAAACAAAATTGTGCGAACTACAAGTGTGTGTTTTGTTTCAGGTTCAAAGGACGGCTAAAGGCTGGCCATTTTTATGTTTTGTTCCACATTTCCCCCTACTTTAGTCAGGCTTTCTACTGTAATCCTTTCCAGAGTGGTCAGCAGTGGTGACTGAGTTCCATCTGCTTCTTCTGCTCTCAGGATGTTGGACATTGAGGTTCAAGTAGCCCACCAGTCCTTTAGTCTAATTGTTTCTATGCGTCTTTGCTTTTCTTTCTCCTTCCTTGTTCTACACAGGGAGAAACCAACATTTGTACCTTATGTGGCTGCTCGAACTTTTTTTTTAATTAATTTCAATGAACATTTACAGAGATTTTGGATTTCCATTCATTCATTGTTGCATTTTTCTCCCTGCCCACCCCACCCCCAGTTTGCTCTTCTCCTTGAAAAGCAAAAGAAAAACTCCTTCATTGGTACACAATCCCCCCGCACACCCCCACCCCCACCTCGAGTATACTCCACTCTGCAACTCTCATTCCAGACTCTTATGATGATCATAATGCCCTAAAATATAGTGCTTTTAAACCATTCTCTCCCTCATCGGCTTCAATGCAGTAAACATAATTTATCCAGTTTTTCTCAGTCTTACCCCCATCCTGATGTCAGCCTCATTCTACAACAGTGGCACCATATAGTATTTGTCCTTTTGTGACTGAGATATTTCACTCAGAAAAATGTCCTTCAGAGCCACCCATTTTGAGTAATATTGTATGAGTTCCTTGTTTTTCAGTGCAGCATAGTATTCCATTGTGTGAATATACCACATCGAACTTTTTAATTTTTTTTTAATTTTATTATTGTTTGTGTGTGTGTCATCAAATCCGATCTGACTGGCACAGGAGGAGATTATCCCTTCTCTGGATAAGCACCCCTTAGCTGGATGCTTGTCCAGCAAAGCATCTGGTAGATTTGGGATTGCAGTGCAGTTTTTTGCCACTAGGCCACCAGAGCTCCCTGCTGCTCGAAACTTTTAAGACTTCAGTCACTTCACCAAAAACTCAAATCTAAATTCATTGTCATCTAATCAGAGTGACTCATAGTCAGTCCTCCAGCAGGTTTTCCAAGGCTGTAAATCACACAGGAGGTGACTGACCATCCCCTGGAGCCACTTACAGATTCCAACTGGCTGAGAGAACTGCCTCTGGGTTAGCAACATAACTCCCTATTAATGAGACCGCCAGCGCTCCCTACTCACCACATTGTTGTTGTTATGTGCCGTGGAGTCGCCTGTAACGCATAGCGACCCTATGTACAATAGCACTAACCCCTGCTCTATCCTGTGCCAATCTCACGTCTCTGACACACCTATCCTGATTATCCCAGTCACTGAATCAATCCACCTCACAGAGGG
>NW_006400300.1:198204-240038 GCF_000299155.1 Elephantulus edwardii
CAAGTATAGGTTCCACATAAGCACAATCAAATGTTCTGGGATTCCCATTCTTCTCATAGACAGCCATAGCTTGTTGTGATCCAAACAGTATCAAATATTTTTGTTTGTAGACTATGCCTATGTCAACTGGTCTTGATGTCAACAAAGACTATGGTCTCTGGATGTAAAACTAACAACTCATTCTCTCAGGATGTTTTTTAGAAGAATCTTTTGGGTTCCTTCTTTCTGGACCTGTAGTCGCCATCATGGGAGTTGACATCCACCACAACAAGGACAGAAAGGTCCAGCACAAGGAGTCCACAGCCAGGACATCTACCTCTGGCTGTTGGTCAAGCTCTACAGGTTCCTGGTCAGACAGACCAACTCCACCTTCAACCAGGTTGTGCTGAAGAGGCTGTTTATGAGCTGCACCAACCAGCCACTACTGTCCCTTTCTCAGATGACCTGAAAGATGAAGCTTCCTGGCCGAGAAAACAAGACGGCTGTGGTGGTTGGGATTATAACAGATGACGTGAGTGTTCCGGAGGTGCCCAGGCTGAAGGTGTGTGCTCTGCGTGTGAGGAGCCAGGCCTGGAGCCGCATCCTCAGGGCTGGAGGCAAGATCCTCACCTTCGACCAGCTGGCCCTGGACTCACCCAAGGGCTGCAGCGCCGTGCTGCTGTCAGGGCCGTGCAAGGGCCGAGAGGTGTACAGGCATTTCGGCAAGGCGCCAGGCACCCCACACAGCCACACCAAACCCTACATCCACTTCAAGGGTGGAAGTTCGAGCGTGTCCGAGGCTGAAGAGCCAGCCACGTCTACAATAAGAACTAATCCAGATCCTGCCCTGTTATTAAAGTCATATTGGGTGTTCCTGGAAAAAAATAATCTTTTAAGGTTTTGGTAGAGAAGAACTCTGGAATACATGTCTTCAGATGAGAAAAAGTGTTTGTTTAAGCATCTTTGATGCTTATTTAGGTCACTTCCTCATCTATACCACAAACCACAGCTGTGGAACACACCCTTTTTCACTTAAAACCTAGACTACATTACACAAATTCTCTATCTAGTTCCGTTATCAAAGGTGAATCAATCTAACACTTTCAAAATCAACTTCCTTAAAAACTAATGAAAAGATTAAAGAAGATCCCAGCACACAAACTCACTCACTGTCTCTCTCTCTCTCTCTCTCCCTCTCTCTCCAAATAGGGATATGGAAATCTTTAAAAACAAATAGACCTGAAAAAAACAAAGTAAACTAACATAAGAGACTCTGAGAAGTTTTTTTGGGGGGGCCTTTTCCACAAAGCTATTTAATGATAGCCTAGTTCTCAAAAGAATCCTAAGTTACACAAATGGTTTGTACTGACTATAAACCATTTATCCAAAGGCTAGTGGTTCAAACCTATCCTGCAGTGCCAAGAAAGAAAGGCTGGCAACCTGTCTCCATAAAGATTATAACCAAAAAATCCTCTCTGAAGAGTTTGGTTCTACTGGATTGCTTTGAGTGGACTCAGGACTCCCTGTTAAGGCAGGTTTGTTTTGGTTTGCCCAAAGCAACAAAAAAAAACGTTCTAGCTCATTTGCCTGAAATTATACCCTTTTCCCCTCTGGTGAATGTTTGTTTTTTCCAGTAGCTGGGAACAGAGATAAGGATTTCCCCGATGGTCCAGGATGGTATTATCTCAGTAGGAGGGATTTGCACTATCATTGTAAAAAACAGTTTCTTATCACTTTATGCCCAGTTTTTCCATCCAGATGGTAAATGATGCCATTTTATTTCTTCATCTGCAAGGCTAGGACAAGATGTCCAGCTTCACAGGATTATGAGAACTTACTGAGAAAAAATGGTAATGATATTGGCAATAAGAATGGTAATGATATTGGCAGCAACAAATGATATTTGAACTTAGTTCAAATTAGTCACCTTTCCCACTCCACTGTAAACTTTGTACTTTCACTTACAATATCCTCTGATTTAAACCACCTCTCATGTTAATGTATGATGAGAGCCTACTCATTTGTTAACTCCAAGGGCTAACTTCAAACAAGTATCAAAGATAATACCAACAGGCCTACTCATAGTTGCAAGAAATCAAGAAGGAACAGAGAAGACAATCTCTGGTTAGAGTATTGGAAGGTAGAACAAGGAAGTTGCTACTGCTCTGGGAGCTCTGGGAGCTGTTAATTTCTAGGGAGCTCTAGTGGCCTAGTGGGTAAGGAGTTGCACTGCCAACCCAAAGGCAAGCAGTTCAAATCCACTGCAGGAAAGAGAGAAGACTTTCAATGAAATAAACTGATACAGTATCTGTGGCAACCGATTCAAGTGAGTCAAGGATAATAAGGATGTGCAGGATAGCATAGACTTCAAATCTGTTCATAGGGTCGCTATGAATCATGCTCGATATGACAACACTTAATAACAACCACCCCCAGAACTCCCTATTATAAATATGTTTTTATATATTATAGATAAACATATCTTATATGTTGATATGCTTTTATATGTTGCTATTGATTGTCATCGAGTCAAGCACAACTCGTAGAGGCTCTATGAACAAAAGGCCTGATGCTTTTCTGTAACTATTGTCACTTATCAAAATTCATAGAGTTTCCAGAGGCAAGTTGTTTAGGAAGTTGATGCCACTCCTGCTTCCAAATCTGTCTTAAACTGGGAGCTCAAGTAAACACTGTCCACTATGGGTAACCGTTATGGCATTTGATACCCCAATGGCACAAGTTTCAGCATCACAGCAACCCCAGGTTACTGGTCAGCATACTTACAGAAGATATTATAGATAAATATATCGCGTAGCTTAAAATCTGAAAAGGTGTGTGTCAGGATTGTACCCTTTCATCGTAGTTATTCTATAGTCAAGAAATTAAATTATTTCCTGCATTGGGCAAATCTGCTGGTACAAATGGCCTCTTTAAAGTATTGTAAAACAAAGATGTTGTTTAAAGAATTAAGGTGCACCTGACCCAACCGGTGTTATTTTCAGTCCCCTCACATACAGGTGTAAACTGGACAACTGATAAAGGAAACTGAAGAGATATTAATACATGTGAATTATGGTGTTAGTGGAGAATATCAAATATACCAGAGATTCATTCCCAGGGGAGAAAATCTGTAGAAGTGTAATCTAAGAATGATTTTTGGAAGCAAAGATGTTGAAATTTAATCTCATATATTCTGGAAATGTTATGAGGAGGGACTAGTCCCTAGAGAAGAACATCTTCCTTGGTAAACTAGAGGATCAGTAAAAAAGAGGAAGACTCTCAATGAAATGGACGGACACAATGACCCAATAATGGGCTCCAACATGGCAGCAACTGTGGAGAGGGGATAGGCCACAGTATTCCATTCTGTGAATTGAGGTGTAACTGTAACATCCACTGTAGATTCTGAAGACTTCATATGAAAGAGAATACAAAATGTCCTATTAAATTTTTTTAATAACCTTGAAATTATAATATTGTTAAATACTAAGGTGGTGGTTGTTAGGTGCCATCAAGTTGATTACAACTCATAGTGACGCTATGAACAACAGATCTGAACCCTGTTCTATCCTGTGCCATCCTCACACTTCTGACACACAAGCGCCCCTTGCAGCAGTGACCATATCAACACACCTGGTTGAGGGTCTTCCTCTCCTTTGTGGACCCTCCACCCTTCCCAGCATCATGTCCCTCTCCAAGGATTAGCCCTTCCTAGCAATATGCCCGAAGTGTATGAGGCAAAGCCTCATCATTCTTGCCTCCCAAGAGCACTCTGGCTGTACCCTTTCCAAGACATATCTCTTTGTTCTTTTGGCCGTCCATGGGATATTCAGTACTCTTCTCCAACTCCACCAAAGGCATCAATTCTTCTGTCATCCTTAGTTGTCCAACTCTAATATGCATAGATGATGAGAAAGACTATGACCTGAATCAGATGCACTTTGGTCAATTGAAACAAATCTGTTAATTTGTTTCAGTTAGGTGCAGCCTTGGATGCACTTACCAGTCTATGCCAGGATATTTGGAGGGCGGTTGTCTGGCCAACAAATTGGAAGAGGTCCATATTAGTTCCCATTCCCAAGAATCCAAATGAACGTGGAAACTATCAAACAATATCTTTGATATCACATGCAAGCAAAATACTGTTGAAGATCATTAAAAAATGGCTAGAACAGTACTTAGATAGGGAACTGCCAGAAATTCAAGCAGGGTTTAGAAGAGGCAGTGGCAACAGGAATATTATTGCTGATGTCAGATGGATCCTGGCTGAAAGTAATGAATACCAGAAGAATGTCTATTTGTGCTTTATTGACTTTCAAAGGCATTTGACTGGGTGGATCATAACAAATTGTGGCTGACATTGAGAAGAAATATTAAGATAAGTAGCATAATTAAAATTAATGTCACTTGTTCTTTTCTCCTTATTATAATGTGGCAACCAGAAACTTTAAAACTATTTTTGTGGCAGTATTACATTTCTACTGGACAACATGGACCTAGAACAGCCTCACCACCCTAGTCAATTATCTAGTATCTCTTTCTAGTCATCCCCTACCTTCACTCCCATAACAGAAAACCCACTACTATCAAGTTGTTTACAATGCATGGTGACCCTCCATTGTGTTTTAGAAGCTATAAATCTTTACAGGAGGAGATTATCTCATCTTTTTCCCTTAGAGCAGCTGGTAGAGTCAAACCACCCAACCTTCTGTTAACAACCTAACACATAAAGCACTGTCCCACCAGGACTCTTCCCCCGCAACTCTCAGCCCCTGTAATAACGGATCTGCTTTTGTCTCTATGGTTTTATTTTTTTTCTGTAATTCATTAAATGGCTCATACAGTACATAGTATTCTATATCTAGATTCTTTCACTAGGCTTTTGAAGTTTATCCTGAACAGTGTATGTGTTGTTCTTTCCATTTCTTCTTATTGTTGCATAGTATTCCTTTTGTCTATCCTAATCCTTAAACCTGCACAAGCTCCTGAATTCTCAAAGGTCCAACTCCAGAAAATTTGTTTATCAGGATCATGACATTAGTCAATGTACTCACATGGTGGAACTGACATCAGGATGGCGGTAGGGAACTCTGAGGTGTTTCCACTGCAGTGGACAATGCAACACCTGTAACTCTTCAGCTGGACAACAAAGCCCTGGGGGTGGGTCTTCATCTTGCTGACTCCAGGTGCTCCAGTGTATGGGACAGACTAGTGAACAATTTCAAGGTCTTTTTTAGCAACAGCAGCTCCCAGGAACAGAGTAGGAACCAAGTAATACCCTAAAGGCTATGGGGAAAGAAAATGATTTGATGATTAAAAGGCAGGCTCCAGGGCCTGTTTTATGTTGATTTAGCCAAGATACTTAAATTATCAGTAGCAAGGGATATGTGCAGCATGACTCCCTTAAAGGTTGATATGAGATTTAAGTAAATCAGTATTGTATTTGGCACATGATAAGCATTATACAAGTATTGCGTATGATCTTAGAGCAGCGATAGAAAGAGCTCACAAAACTGGTCTTTAAAACTTTCTCTTAAAAACCCCCTAGAAGGTCTGACAGGTGATAGATGGGGGTTGTATGGGAGAAATGAGAGACAGAGGCTGTAGAACTGGACCGACTGCGGGTCCTGGATGGTGTGGATTCCTTTCCTAGCACCCGAAATGCTCAGTTTACACGTACCCTCGACATGGTGCAAGGCGATGCTGAAGAAAATGCAAAGAGAGGAAAGTGCTGGCTTTCGGTTCTGCTCCACCCTAGGGGCGGGGGCTGTGGGGGCGTGGGCTTCTTACAAGGAAGTTGTTTCGTCACTTGATGTTGGGGATCGACGGGGATACGCAATCCCAGACCTAGACACCCAGCCCCTCCTTCTCTTGCCGCTTGCAGCCGCCCCGCAAAAGTCACACCAATAGAAACTCACGGTTTATTTCCTTCCGGAAGCTTCTGGCACCCTCCAGTCTGATGTCCTCCAACTTATGGTGAGCTGGGGAGTCGGGAGTGGAATCTGAAGCCTCTGACACTCCAACAGGGTGCACTGTGGACAGGCGGACAGGCGCTGCCCAGTGCTCAGGCCGCGGGGACACAGGGGTGCACGGAAGGTGCTGATTCAGGGAATGGGGGAAGCAGCTCTGAAGAGGGGCCATAGGCAGCTGGTGGATGAGGGATGAAGTCCGTTTTTCAGGCCCAGCGGCAACCTAGCACCTCTTCTGCCCGTCGAGGAACTGGAGAACCGGAAGTTTGTTGGCCAAGGCGGATTCGGCACTGTGTTCCGGGCCCATCATAAGAAATGGGGCATCGATTTAGCGGTCAAGATTGTGAACTCGTGAGTGGCCTGTGACTCTGCTGGGGCCTGCATAGGGAGGGAGGGGATCTCAGGGCCCCTGCAGGTCTTCTAAAGCCCTCTCCTGACTTGCAGAAAGACGCTTTCCCGGGAGGTGAAGGCCATGGCACATCTGCGCAACTCCTATGTGCTGCTGCTCCTAGGAGTCACTGAGAAACTGGACTGGGACGGGGTGTCAGGGCCAGCTTTGGTGGCTCCATTCATGGAGAATGGCTCCCTGTCTGGGCTGCTGCAACCTCATTGCCCTCAACCCTGGCCACTTTTATGCCGCCTCCTGCATCAGATTGTGCTGGGGATGTGTTACCTGCACAGCCTGAACCCGGTACTGCTACACCGAGACCTCAAGCCCTCCAATGTCCTGCTGGACCAAGAGCTGCACGTCAAGGTCAGCCCATTCATACACCAACCCCCATGGAGCCTCTAACAGAGGCTCTGCCCAGTCTTGTCCTGTTGGATATCCTTAGCCTCTAGTTCCAGGATTGTAAAGGAACCAAGACTCACTCAGAACCTTCAGCTCATTCTCTACTAAGAGGCAAAATAAAACCCAGCCACCACCATCAATTCCACAAGCTCATCCAACCAGGCTCTCCAAAGAGCTGTAACCAACGTAGCCCAGGAGACTCTGGCCTTTACCCAGCCTCACTGAGGAGGAAACCCCAGGACCCCTGACACTCATTCCCTCCCTCCTTCGAATCCCCTTTGTAAGGCTAGAGCCTCCTCTGCTAGGAGGAAGGGCACTTCTGGAGGCTGCCTGGCCCCTTTCTGTAACTCCTTCATCTTCCTTCTTTTTTGCAGCTAGCAGATTTTGGCTTGTCAACATTTCAAGGAGAGTCACTGTCAAGGGCAGGGTCCAGTGAGCCAGGAGGCACCCTAAACTACTTGGCTCCAGAGCTGCTGGCTGATGTAAACCAGAGGGCCTCACTGAGCAGTGATGTCTACAGGTGAGATGCCCACCTCAAACACACATCCCAAGTCTCTGCACCTCTCTGGACCTTTCTAAAGGATGTGTGCTATTTGAATAGAGTCGAGTTGCCATTGTTTACCTCAACTTTTTGTTTCCTACAGCTTCGGGATCTTAATGTGGGCAGTGATAGCAGGAAGAGAAGCTGAGAGTAAGACTCTAGGAGGAGCCTGGGATCCATAGGCCAGGGACCCTCTCACTACAAGCCCCAGCCTCCAAACTAACCCTTGCCCCAACCACCACTTCCTGCTTGTCTATTCAGACTGCCCTACTCCGCCTTCACCACTCCTTAGACCATATTCTCTGCCCCTTTCCATATTGCAGAGGTTTCAGCTACTATCTTGAATGCCTTCTCTTTCCTTCCACTGTCAAACTCCTAGTCAAGGTTCAGACATCTCTGCTAAAGATGGCAATACATGATAATCAGGTCCGGCCCCCTCTGTTGGAACTGCCAGAACCTGGGCCCAACACTCCAGGCTTGGAAGGGCTAAAGAAGCTAATGCAGCTCTGTTGGAGTCATAAACCCGAAGACAGGCCCTGTTTTCAGGGTGAGTTGGTCATTTGACAGACAGCTGGACCAGACCTGGGTCTGTCAGCCAAGGGCTGTCAGCCAAGAGCTTTATCCATGAGGAAATGAATTCACCTGCACCCAACTGTGTTGTCTTTCCAGACTGTCAATCAGAAACCTCCAGTGCCTTGTCTCAGGTGCAGAACAAGGTGGATGATGCAGTCATCATGGTGAGCTCCTGCCACTACATACTGGTCAGTGAGAGCACAGCATGGCTCTCCTAACCACCCCAGAAGTCCTCACTGATCACTGTTACGAATGCCTTTACCCTCTCCACTCCCCACCAACCCCTAAGTTCCCAAGCAGTAAGCAGATATAATCCAAAAGACCCAGGATTGTGTCCCACCGTTACTGAACTCTGGCTTTCTCACCTCCATACCTAGCAACTCATCCTGTCCCTACAGGTAAAGAAGTTTCTTTCTGAGCACAAGGGAAGTGATAGAAGGGCGTCTAACTCAGGAAGGACTGAAATGGACGCCCTGTGCTACTGGAATGATTCTGTGCTTTCCAAGAGCCTGAACAGCCTGCACCTGGAGGAAGACCGAAGCCCTATTCCTGAAAAATACAAGAGTCTTGCTGAGAAGACCAAGCAGGGAGAGCAGGTTCAGGATACCAAGATAGCAGCAGCAGCAGCTTCAACTGCCCAACTTCCCAAAACTTCAGAGCCCTCGCCTATCAGGACCCAAATGCCCAACGCCCACTCTGCTTGGGCCTCAAGTCCTGGGACGCAATGGTATCAGGTAACTATTGTTGAGACTAGGGGATGGGTTACAGTGTCTTATGAATCCTGTCTTTTTGCCGTGGAAAACTTGAGGCTGATAAAGTGTGCAGTAGTGAAGCCAGGTCCCTGGACTAGAAGCCTGAGAATTCTGTGTTTGTTTGCAGGGAGTTCATACAAATGGCATGAGCTGGTCCCCCTGGGGCCCAGACCCAAATCCAATATCAGGTACCTACTTCCTACCCTTCCTCCTCCCTGTGTAATTATACCAGCTTCTTCCTCAAACCTGTAGGCTCAGATACGTTGGAGGGGGGGAGGAGGAGATATTAGAGATCATATAATTCAACTTCTTTTAATAAATGGAGAAACTGACACACACACCCCCATGGGGAGAATCATGCTGAGATGCCATGTTGTTGTTATGTGCCATCAAGTCACCTGCTGCTCATAGCAACCCTTTGTACAATAGCTCTGAACCCTGTCCCATGCTGAGCCAGTCTCACTGACTCCAACACATCCACACCCATTACCCTAGTTACTGTGTAAATTCTTGCAAGGCCTAGTCTTCTGACTTCCCACTCCCCCCTACCTGCTCTGTGAGCCCCTCTGGATTCCATTGTTGCTCTATTAATTCAGACAACTTCTTGAGTGAAAGAAGCACAAGTACCAGTGTCTCAAATATCAGTTATCACTGTTCTTAGGTCTCTGTAAAATAGTTCTAGTGGGGCAGCCTGACTCTGAGAAGGCCAGACTCAATACTTGCATTACCCAAGAATGAACACAAGGTGCCGCTGCCTCTCTTAATTTAACTCCTGATTTCTTTTAAAGGCCCGCGATCTATTGTCCTCCATGGGTGCCAGGATGTGCAGATTGGAAACAATAACAACATGACCATAACTAAAAGGCCTGCCCAGCTCACAAAGCGTCCGGCACCTCCTGGCTTGGGCAGGGGCTGGCAGAAACCCCCAGGAGTAGGTTCCAAAGAAGGACCCTGAAGAGCGTGAAGCCTGAAATAGATCATGGGCTGATATAACTGTGGGGCAGTTGGACTAGTGTGAACGGAAGCGCCTTCTAGGCTGTCACTTGCTGCCTCGTGTAGCCACCACTTTCCTGGAATACCAACGATCTGTGCACAAACTGACGTAAATTGTCCCCAGAAAGAACAATGGCAATAAATGTGGTGGATTTTAACTAAAGCAGGAAACTTGAAGCTGATGTGTTCACAAGGGGAGAGGAGATAGTGATGGTGGGTAATTAACCTGGCAGCTAGAGAGGGGGAGGTGGCATTGCTGCCAAAGCCGGAAACCAGGACGATGGGGGCTGCCAGCAGTATGGTCCCCGAGGTCAGGGACCAGACAGCCAGCAGGAAGGAATCTTAAAGGCCTGGCTCCCCAGGCACTCTAATCTCAGGGAGGAGTGTTTCCTCTGGAGCCAGGGGACTGCCACTCCACCCTAAGCTTTAGTTCTGGAGCAGAGACGTGGTTTTGTTGCTCTATCCTTTATTTATGGGCATTAGACACAATGTAGCCCTGGTTGAAGGAGCCTCCATGGGAATTTGCAGACCCTGACCTTTCCCTGCTTTATCCCATGCCCCTTATTCCCTATATTATGCCATATACTCTCCCATCACACACCAGCATGCACATTGTTTCCCAGGTATGAGAACCCTTTGTGTCCCAGTTGGCGTCAGAGTGTGGAATACAAATAACTCCAGACATTTTAGCAGTCATGTTTCCTGGGGAGAGGGGGGCTGTAGGAAGATGGACGGGTCAGTAACAGTGACTGCCAGAAGAGGGGAGAGGAATGAGTGTCCCCCATTCTATCCAGTCCTGACGTGGCACCAGGACCAACATTAGTCCTTACATTGTCCTCAGACTTGGCCCCAGCCCTCTTCTTGTCCACCTGGATCCTTGCATATCAAACCAAAACCTCACTGCCATCAAGTCAATTCTGACTCTTAACAACCCTATAGGACAGAGTAGAACCACTCCATAGGGTTTCCAAGGCTATAAAATACAGAAGCACTTTTCTCCAATGAAGTGGCTGGTGGGTTCAGAGAATCTCTCCAGGGGAGCCTAGTCCCTCATCTTCCTTCCCTCCTCCACCTCTCCTCTGTGGTAGTCACTTTCCCCTTCCTAGAGCAAGCTGAAGAGGTGGTGGTGTTGGGAGAGACAAACAGACAAAGTGAGGGAGGAAGCCAGGGGAGTCGGCTCCGGCTTCAGCACGGGAAGGGGCCGGACTGTCCCGCCAGGGAAGTAGGAGGGGGCCTCGGCGGCGCCGGGAGGGAAGCGCCTGTCGCCGCAGCTCTGATCCACTAGCTTGGGTCTTCGCGGCCTCCCCAGGAACTCCACTTCGCGCTCACCCCGGGCTCCCTGTGGGAAGCCTTGTCGGTTCAGCTGCAGTGGCGCGCTGGGCAGTGAGTCCGGGAGAAGGGACAACCCCGGACTTGTCCACAACCACCCTCAGCCCTGTCTACCGGAGATGAGGCTCGCGCTTGGGCACCTCTGCAGTTCGGGTGCGAGGGAGGAGCAGGAAAGTCTTGGAGAGTTTCCCCACGGCTAGCCGAGAGAGCGCTGGGAAGCCTTAGCTGGTGCCTGGAAGGAGCCAGTTCTGCAGCGAGGTTGTGGACGCGGGCTGGAAGGGCTCGAACCGAGTGAGGGCAGCACAGTTGGGCAGAGCCAGGCGACAGGAGGTACCCTGCGGGCCGGAGCTGGGGCGGGGAGACCATGGCCCGCCTCTTCAGCCCTCCGCCGCCCCCCAGCGAAGACCTCTTCTACGAGACCTACTACAGCCTAAGCCAGCAGTACCCGCTGCTTCTACTGCTGCTGGCGATCGTGCTGTGCGCGCTGGTGGCGTTGCTGGCTGTCGCCGGGGCCAGCGGCAGGGTGAGCGGGGCCTCCAGGGGTTGCGCGCCTCCTCTGGGGCGGCGTCTGTCTGGTGTGGGACGGAGGGAGGGTGACTACCTAGAGGGTATTTTCGGGGCTGGGATTTATGACATTTTCTTCTCCTTGCGTTTCCTTTACCCGGAGTTGTGAGCATGGTTTTATGCCTTTCCACGAACCTGGGGTGACTCCGAGCAAGGAACTCAATGTCTGGGGGCTGCAGTCTCTGGGTCTGCACCGGAAAGTAGCTGACCCCTGTATGCTTTCTCCAGGTCAGACCTCGGAGCTTCTAGGATCTTCTTGTTCTACTTTAAATCCAACACTGGATTTTTACATTTTCCAGCCGCAGGGGGTGTGGAGAGGGGTTGGGGGGAAATTCCATAAGGGCCCCAGGGAATTAATTTCCTGGCTTTCTCTCCCTCTTAGGTCCTGTGAGGTAGTTGTACCCTCAAACTCATAAACGGTTCCCTTCCTTTGGCTTTTATTTCAGTCCTCAAATAAATTATTTCCAATTTCTTTTTTGGTTGTGTGTGTGTGGAAGAGTGTAGAAGAAAGTTTTCAAATATATTTCTAGAAATAGGAAAAAAGGAGGGAAAAGTCTTCGGGATTGTCAATCTTGCTGGTCCAGCATGAAGTCCGGGAAAGGGTGGGGACAAAGGGCAGGAACTAAGATGCCAGAGATGAGGCAAGTGGCTGGCGCCCCGGCGAGCGCCTGGAGCAGGGAGCCCGGCGCCCCCTGCTGCCCGAACACTGTATCTAATGGCTCCCTGCGCTCCCCAGGCCTTGAGCTCCTCTGGGGCAAATTGGCCACACTTGCAGACACTATTCCCAAGAGCCTTCCAGTGAGCTTCGATCTTTTTCACTCACTTCAGAGACCCAGCTTTCCACTGGAAAAATGAGAAACCGAGGCTCTGAAAGGTCAGGGGCTTGGTAAATGAGCAGGTCTTCTGGGTCCTTCCCTGGAATGACCAGGTCTTCCCTGGGTCCTTGCCTGGGGTGGGCCCAGCCACAACTGCTGAGACAAGCAAGTGTGATATTAGCTTAAAACCCTATGAAATTACCTTCCCTGTGGTTACAAACGAGCATCAGGAGTTTCATAATATGAATGTCAAGGGATACACCTCTTATCTAGTTTACTCCCCTTTACCTCGAACGAACTCCCCAAAAACCCCGCACAGACATTTCCTAACGCTCTGTCTGCCCTCAGGAGGTGGCCTCGGATCCTGGCTTCCTGACCACGGTGCTGTGCGCACTGGGCGGCTTCTCGCTGCTGCTGGGCCTGGCTTCCCGCGAACAGCGCCTGCAGCGCTGGACGCGTCCCCTGTCGGTCCTGGTGTGGGTCTCGCTGCTCGCTCTAGGCCATGGCTTCTTATTCACTGGGGGCGTGGTCAGTGCCTGGGACCAGGTGAGAGGTGTGAGGAGGGGCAGCTACTTGGGTGGGGGCACAGGAAGAGGAGTGTGCAGGGGCTTCAAACCCGCACACCTGTCATGAGTCTGCTGCGTTCCTTAGCCTGCTGCCTCCGGGTCTCTTCGCCCTCCACCCCCCAGGTATCCTTCTTCCTCTTCGTCATCTTCACAGTGTACGCGATGTTGCCTCTGGGCATGCGGGATGCCGCTGCGGCGGGCCTCACCTCGTCACTTTCGCACCTGCTTGTCCTCGGACTATACCTTGGGCCACAGCCGGATTCGCGCCCAGCACTGCTGCCCCAGGTGAGCACGCACATGGCACAGGCGGAGCTCTGGGCCCACCCCGCTGCACTCTACTTGGTTCTTCAAATGTTGGCTGAGCTCTGACTCCAAAGTCAGCGCAGGGCGCTGGCTATAAATATCAAGGTATTATACTTGGGACGTCTGGTAGCTCCTGAGCGTGTCCACGCGCAGTTCAAGGATCAGTGCAGTGTGATGCCTGCTGACACCAGAAGAGGGCTCTATGCGCAAGTGGAAAGGAGATGTGGTGACTCGTTCCCTGGGTTCCTGGATGATGGAGACAGATGTGGATGTTGGAACCTTCACATAGCATGTAAAATGTGGCCTTGAGTGGTTTATCCGACTGGTCTGTGAAGGAATGATGATCGTAAAGTGGTGTTCCAGGCAAGGGGAGCAGCACACGCAAAGGTTTCTACAATTAAGAGTTCGTTCTTACCAGTGCAGCAACAGAGTCTGGAGAAGGCAAGACTGATGTGCTGTTTCTAAGTACTTAGGTCCCTAATATAGAGGCCAGTGATCCCCCACTCCCCCCCCACCCCGACTCAGCGGCACGTATAGCACCCTCACCCCCAGCAGCGTCTGGCACCCTCTGAGGCCAGTCCTCACCCACAGCTGGCAGCAAATGCGGTGCTGTTCCTGTGTGGGAACGTGGCCGGAGCGTACCACAAGGCGCTGATGGAGCGAGCGCTGCGCGCCACCTTCCGGGAAGCGCTCAGCTCCCTGCATTCCCGCAGGCGGCTGGACACCGAGAAGAAACACCAGGTCAGTGGGCCCGGGAGGCGGGGCAACGCAGGAAGTGTTTAAGTACACAAGTGGACGTGTTTCACAAGCGAACTTTGGGCAAGCCACTGCACCTTGTCTTTCACTTGCGAAATGTGGCTTTTGCCCACTTTGGAAGGTTTTTCTGTGACATGAAAAAACCCCAAACAACACCACCTCAAAAAAGTGGAAAGCTTTAGAACGTTAGGATACTAAATGAAAGACTACTTTATGCAAAAAGCTGGGAGCACAGTCCCTCAACCTTACCGACTGCCAATAGGAAGGAGCAGTTGTGTTGCTTATTGAGAGCATCTGTTGGAGGTGGGGCAATGTGTGGACTGGCTCCTTTCAGGGACTGGGGTTCCTGGCTGTAGGATACGTAATGTTCTCCTCCAGGAACACCTTCTCTTGTCTATCCTCCCCGCCTACCTGGCCCGAGAGATGAAGGCAGAGGTCATGACTCGACTGCAGGCTGGACAGGGATCACGTCCAGAAGGCACCAACAACTTCCACAGCCTCTATGTCAAGAGGCACCAGGGAGTCAGGTATAAGGAAGGATGGGTGGAGGGGAAGAGACTGCAGAACCCTCTCCCAGTGACACAGTGTTTTCCCCAGTGTGCTATATGCTGATATTGTGGGCTTCACGCGGCTGGCCAGCGAATGCTCCCCCAAGGAGCTGGTGCTCATGCTCAATGAACTCTTTGGCAAGTTCGACCAGATCGCCAAGGTTAGAATGGGCCTCCTTCCCCACCCATGAGCACATAGACACTCCCATCCTGGAAAGCCCTTTTCAAGAGAAACTTCCTTACAAGACTTCAGTTCCACCAGAACCCATGTGAACTCCAAGATACTCTAATGGCAGTAGGAAACCCTCTCAGACATTTCCAGTATGGAGCTACATACCACGTACTTCAAACATAGGAATATCTCTCAATATCCCCCATGACGCCCCACCAGACATCCTCAGACTCACAGCAAAGATTTCTTGGAATTCTACAACCAAATTTAGAGAAAGTTTTCAGATGTTCTAACCCTGGGAGGCTCTTCCAAAAGAAATTTCTGCTCTATGGGACCTCAGCCCAATCACTTTCTCAGACTCCCATGGCATCCCTACAACCCAACCTTGAGTCCTCCCCAATACACGTCAATCCTGAGGTAACTGCTGTATTCCCAAGTTTGAATGTACTATAAACACACCAAAGCTGAGAAAAGTCATTCTCTCTCTCTCTCTCTCTCTCTCTCACTCTCTCTCTCACACACACACACACACACACACACACACACACACACACACACACCACACACACCCTCAGCCAACTCCATACCATTTAAGGAACTCAAAACCCTAAGAAGACTTCTCTAGACATTTCCAACCTCAGAAGTTCTTCACTGGCTCCTCCCTTTCCCCATCAATCTCCTGCATCCTCTGGCCTCTAACCTGCCACCCTCCTAACCCCCAGGAGCACGAATGCATGCGAATCAAGATCCTGGGAGATTGTTACTACTGTGTCTCCGGGCTGCCCCTCTCCTTGCCAGACCATGCTGTCAACTGTGTGCGCATGGGACTAGACATGTGTAGAGCCATCAGGTCAGCTGAGGGCGGCAGAGGGGCACACAGGGTGGAAGTCTTCTTTGGAAGAAGAAGGTATGTGTCATGGGTGATGTTGAAAGCAGAACCTCTCCCTGTTCAGGAAGCTCCGTGCAGCCACTGGAGTAGACATTAACATGCGTGTGGGCGTGCACTCAGGCAGTGTGCTCTGTGGAGTCATCGGTTTACAGAAATGGCAGTACGATGTCTGGTCCCATGATGTCACCCTGGCCAATCACATGGAGGCAGGCGGTGTGCCAGGGTGAGACTGGGCCCTAGGTAGCTACATCTAGGCCTTTCACATACTGCCACTCTTTTCATAGTGACCTAAACTGATCACAATCCCATATGAGGCTCATGGGGAGTGTTGGGATGTAGGGAGGGGAGCAGAGGAACACCTTCTGCAATACAGGGCTTTGTCTGAAGTCAAATTTCCAATAATCATTTCTGAAAGAAAGAAAAGGTTTGGAGGCCCTCCCTGCTGACTCCAGATGCCCCCTTCTTCCAGACGAGTACACATCACAAAGTCAACCCTGGCCCTGTTAGCAGGGGCCTATGCTGTGGAAGATGTGGCTGTGGAACACCGGGACCCATACCTTCGGGAGCTAGGGGAGCCTACCTACCTGGTCATCGATCCCCGGGTACAAGCCTGGCCTTCAATCCAGGGCTGGTTCACCCAAATACCCCCCTACACCTCCACAGACAACAGGCTTGGTCTCTTCTCCTCTGGCAAAGATCGAGTTCCTGGGACCTAGTGGGGGGGTGGGGAGATGTGAGGGTGGGACAGAGGTTGGAAGTTACACAAAGCTCTGAGGTCTTTGCTCTTTGCCTTTCTGTGCCCCCAGGCCAAAGAGGAGGATGAGAAGGGCACTGCAGGAGGGTTGTTGTCCTCTCTGGAAGGTACTGAGACACGTCCATCAGTGCTGATGACCCGCTATCTGGAGTCCTGGGGTGCAGCCAAGCCTTTTGCCCACCTAAGCCACCTAGACAGTCCTGTGTCCACTTCCACCCCTCTTCCGGTATGTGCACCTCCAACATGAGCCTGGTACTTATGTAAATCTATCCCCTATTCTCCATAGGCCTCACTCTCTGTCTCCCACCACCCCCACTCCAGTGAATCACTTGATGACCCACGACATCCCAAGGCCCTTAACTGTCTGGTCAACCTAGTTACTGGTTCCAGACCCTTCCCTGTGCTTAATTTCAGAGAAAGGGCTCTAAGTGAAAGATTGCTGCCCTTTGCATTCACTTCAGAGAGGATCTAAATCTGCACAGGCATTGTGTCCACTCCTCCCCACCTGCTTCAGGAGCATCCCTTCCCCTGATCCCAAAAGGAAGGCTATGCTTCTTCCTGACTCCCAGGAGGAGGCCATCCATTCCCACCAGGACACGTGTTTGTTTAGTTCACCTCCTGCTAACCACATGCTTTCCTCTTCAATCCCTGTCAGGACTGGAAAACTTGGGCCAATCAGTTGTTGCCCCTGCTCCCCAGCACTTGTATATGGATAAAATGAGGTGACAGTGAAAAATCACAGAGGGCTGTAAAGAAGAAAGTCTCCATAAGTAGGCAGGGTTGAGGAGGGAACAAATGTTACCTCTTGTCTAGGTGAAGGTCAAGGCAGGACCCATCATTGGTTGATTCTATGTATAGCAACTTCAAGTAATCACTGACTCACCACTTGGTGGAGAATCTTGGATCTCTCCAACTGGCAAGATCTTGGAGTTGATGTTCAACAACTAGCTGCCAGAGCCCTCATAAAGAGGCCTGCTGAAAATATAACTCGAACAAGCCAAAAACCTCAAATTCATTGCCATCAAGTTAGAACCAACTGATAACTTACCCTCTTAGAGATTCTCAGAGGCTGTAAACCATATGGGAGGGGATTATCCGTATTTCTCCTACAATGCAACTGATGGATTTAAACTGCCTGCCTTTGGGTTGGCAGCATAACTCCCACTCCACTAAGCCACCAGAGCTCTCTTGAAAAGACCAAGTCATACAGACTTGTACCAGGATCAGATTTCTGTTCCCTCAGCCTGCTATCTTCTATCTTATCTGGCCTTTGCAAAACCTGTTTACCAGTCCCATCTGCATCCTTTCTGGGTAGACCTGGTTGAACTCATGGCATAACTTCAGAACACCCTTCCTATATTCCATCCACTTTCTTCCACCTAGCAGGAAGAAAAGAGATCAGTGAATACTGGTGATTTAGTGGAGCCATTTAACACCAGTGGCTCAGGGAATTATTTAACTTCAGACTTCAGCATGTGATAGAAGAGAGGTCAGAAGGGTAAACTTTGAAGGGGGAAGTGGAAGCAACAAGCCAAGGCTAGCTGACTGTTGCAGGATGTCTACAGTGGAGTACAGGGCTTGCTAGAAGCCTAGGGACTATGAGAATGTTGGGTATAATATTGTGATGCAGATAGCTCCTGGAACCCGTGTGAAACCTGTCCCTGCTCTCCACTGGTGTGTTGTTGTTGTTGTTGTTGTTGCTATGTGCCGTCCAATCGTTTGCAACTCATAGCGACCCTATGCACAACAGCCCTAAACCCTGCTCTATCCTGCGCCAACCACACTGCCTCTGACACACCCATCCCGATTACCCCAGTCACCGAATCAATCCATCTCATAGAGGGTCTTCCCCTCCTGCAATGTCCCTCCACACTCCCAAGCATCATGTCCCTCTCCAAGGACCCGTCCCTTCTGGCAACATGTCCAAAGTATGTCAGACGAAGCCCCAGAATCCTTGCCTCCAAGGAGTAGCTGGGTTTAATCCTCTCCAAGATGAATCTGTTTGTTTTCCTGGCAGTCCATGGTACATTCAGTACTCTTCTCCAGCACCACAGCTCAAAGGCATCAACTCTCCTTCTGTCCTCCCTAGCCATTGTCCAACTCTCTGATGCATAACAAGCGATTGCAAAGACCATGGCCTGTATCAGGCGCACCTTAATCTCCAGAGAGACACCGTTGCTCTTGAGTACTTTAGAGAGGTCCCTAACAGCAGACTTTCCCATCGCAATACACTTTTTGATTTCCTGACTGCTGGTGCCAAGAGTGTTGACTGTGGAGCCGAGCAAACTGAAGCTGTGAACAATCTCAATCTCTTCGCCATCCATCCTGACGCTGCCAATTGGTCCAGTGGTGAGAATCTTTGTCTTCTTGACATTGAGCCTCAGTCCATACTGAAGGCTGCAGTCCTTGACCCTTCGCATCAAGTGCATGAGGTCCTCCTCAGTTTCAGCAAGCAGGGTTGTGCCATCTACATAACGCAGATTGTTAATAGATCTTCCACCAATCCTGATGCCACATGTCAGGTGGATAGGGTAAGAGCCCCTTATTCAAAGGTGAGGCAAATCTCACTCTCAGAAATTTACTTCTCAAAGTTTTTGTTAGTTGCCCTGAATCATAACTACCCATGTGTTACAGAGGACATCACTCCATGGAGTTCTCTTGCCCTTATCTTTAGTAAGCAGATCATCAAGCATTCCTTCTGTGAGGCCACTGAGTAGATCTGAACCACCAACCTTTTGATTAACAGCTAGCTGCAAACCACTTGAGTCACCAGAACTCCCTCAAGTTCCAGGGCTTGATCAAAGGTTAGAAATCCTGAGACTCAGCATCATTTTCCTTTTTTTTTTTCTTTAACTGTAGTAAAATGTGACAAAACATCTTCCACGTCAACTATTATTATATATACAGTTCAGTGGCATTCATTACATTTGCCATATTATGCAACCATGATTTGTTTCCAAATTTTTTCATCACTTTTAACAGAAATTCAGTATTTATTAGGCAATAACTTCCCATTTCCCCACCCCTCCTGGCCCTGTTAACCACTAATAAACTGTGTTGTTGTTAGGAGCCTTGGAGTCAATTCTGACTGATAATGACCCTTTGTACAAAAGAATGAAACTTTGCCCTGTCCTGCCATCCTCATCCTGTCCTTAAGCCCATTGACTTAAGCCCAGCCACCGTGACTACTGGCTTAATCATAAGATACAGCTTTAGGTGATGGGACAGTGTTCGTGCTAATATTTACCCATTTAAACCTTTCACCTTGTCTGAGTACCTACTTTATGGCAAGCCCTGGGCTAGGTGTTGAGAAGACCAATATGAATTAAAAAATAAATATAAAATGCTTCCAATAACTTACAGCATTTGGAGGAGGGAGGCAGGCAATTAAAAAAGTTAGGGTCAGGTGGAATTATGCACAGGCGGCCTCATACCTCAAAAAAACCATTCCCATTTTCTCTCTCTTTTCATATATATGCAGTTGAGGTTGAGAATGAGGGAGGTTCGAGCCTGCTTCCTCCGTATAGTGAAAGGAAGCAGAGCTGAACCGTCAGCAAGCTCCTCAGATCATCACTCTCCTGCCCCCTCCCTTTGTTGTCCTCACCTCCTTTGCCTGCTTGTTTTCATAGCTCTACTTATATGTGCACTCCTTTGGCTGAAGAAGAAATCATTATACCCAGGTCTCTTTCTCTTCCTCTTTCCCTTTCTTCCTCATTTTTTTTTGTTGTTGTTGTTATCGCCTCCTTCCCACCCTCCCCCACCCCCCACCTTCTAGCTCAGCCCCATAGATGTTACAAGAAGTCAGAGAGGAGTCAGAAGACTGTGTCACTCAATTTAACCCAACAAGAAGGCTTTGACATCCAAGAGTGATGGGAAAGCCTGTTTGAGGCATTTCTTTAATCTTTAGAGAAGATGAAACCAAGAATCACAGAGAGTCAACATCTACTCAAATTTAAAGAAGATAAAAGGCCTCTCAGTAAATGGCAGAAATTAGGAAAACAAAAGATAGAAAGACCTTGGAGTTCTAAATAGTCAGAGGAGAATAAGAGTCAATAGGATTTGGTGGAGAGAGAGGGAGACCTCATTAGAGGAAAGAGAAGTGATGTCAGGGATCTGTGTAGAACATATAGTACAGTTTATGACCTGCTTGACTGAAGAGAGGCATGTAAATGCTTAAAATCTCCCCAACTTCCCCTACCCAATGTGCTCTCCCAGCAGGACAAGACGCTGGCTTCCTTCAGCCCCCATTGGAGCCTGGACCGGTGAGGAGGCCCGAGCATCTGGGCTTTGGGGCTGTCTGGGAGAATCACTTCCACCATCCCTGGGGGCTGCCCCTGCTTTGCCAAGACACTTTTGAGGGTCCTGGATGTGACAGGATGGACTCTCCTACATAGGAGCCGTACTTCGCGGGGACTAGATGATGAACTAGACACCGGGGATGCCAAGTTCTTCCAGGTCATCGAGCAGCTCAACTCTCAGAAGTATGGAAAGCAGAAAAGGATGGGAGGGCTGGAGGCTCTGGGGTCATGTGGTGGAGGAGGGACGATGCTCCCCTGATCGCACAGAGGGTGGTAAGGGCTTTCCTGCTCCAGCTCAAGCAAAGACTCGCCTGAGCACCACGCCTTGCCCTCTCTCTGCCCTGTCCTTTCCTCTCGGGTACTTACCACCACCACCCCAACCCCTACCAGACAGTGGAAGCAGTCGAAGGATTTCAACCCACTGACACTGTACTTCAGAGAGAAGGAGATGGAGAAGGAGGTGGGCTGGGGCGTGGGTGGCACCAGAGGGTTTCCCCGCACTTAGTTCTCAGTCCACGGCAGGACTCGTGCCCTGTGGCCCCACTTCCTCTATCCAGTTCTGCATAATTTGTGGTCCTGCCTGGGACTGAGGGATTGAACCTGTCTCCAAAAGAAAAGCCATTCGGTAGATTGTGGAGGGAAAGGGAGTAGCTCAATGAACAATCAGTAAGGGCTGCATGGAACTGAACTGGAGGGGACCCCCTCTAGCCAGGGATTGACTCCTTCAAGGTGAAGGGCATCTTCGTGGCCTGTCTCCACCCATCCCCCTTCCTTCCAGTACCGACTCTCTGCACTCCCAGCCTTCAAATACTACGCGGCCTGTACCTTCCTGGTTTTTCTCTCCATCTTCATCATCCATATGCTTGTGACGAACAGGTAAGGGATCCTCAGGCACGGGAGGATATGGCGCTAGTACACTCATCCCTTCTCCCCTTGACTCACAACTCACACTTTTCCAATTCGATCCCTTCCCTTCACCTCTCGCATTATCTGCACCAGCAATGATGTCAACCCAGTGCAGTCACTCACGGTTGTCACCCTCTCATGGAACCTCCTCCTGTACAGAACCATACAGAATCCTTAGTGGGGTTTATCCTCCATTTTAATCATAGGATAATAGGTGAGAAATATAGCTTTAAGTTGCTTAAATGTAGCACTTCTCAGATTATATGCAATCTAGCAAGATGATTTTGTAAAATCTTCTACAATGAATTTCATTATTTCAATAATTATTCGTAACTAAAAAGGAACTTTTTTTAACATACTGTTCCTTTTCCTTTACTTACTATTTCACTCTCAAAAAAAATATTGATAGAGGTTCACAAATACTAATTACTACAACATTGTAGCTAAAATACTGAAAATTTGACAAAACCAGGAACTACCGAAACCTTGGCAACAATAAAAACAGCAACACACATACTTACAGCACTTGCAGAGGAAGCAATGATTCAAAGAATCGTTATAATTGGGTAACAATGACACCTCTGACCAGAGTGCAGTGAAACCAAACACAAAACAACAGCAAACACTCTACCAGCAAATCAAATCTAACTCATAGTGACCCTGGAGACAGAGTAGAACTACCTTGTAAGATTTCCTAGGCTACAAATCTTAATGAAAACAGACTGAATCCTCGTTCTCTCACTGACTAGCTGGGGATTTGAACCACTGACTGGCCTTACACTAGCAGCTCAACACTTAATGCACAGTGCCACATGGCTCTAGAGCTCAACAAGTAGAAGGTTCACAGAGAAATTTAACATAGAGTCTCCACCTTATATCGCTTATACTTAAGCTTGGCTTACTAAAAATTCTTTGTTGTTAGAACTAACTACAGGGTTATTTTTTATTTTCAAAGATAATAAATTTTGGCTAAAGCACTAGATAAAACTTTTATAAACATTCATTTTCATGTAACTCCCTCTGTGTCACCCTGTGCAATCTGTACCCTCTGCGCCCCTCTAGTGCATAGAGGAAATGCTGCTCTGGGGAGCCAGTGATAATCGTGGCCTCATCTTAATATCGTACATCCTGTAGACTTTCTACATAGCCTGAACACTTTCACATGCCTCTGTCTTTTAATTGTAACAGCATCGCCTGAAGGAGATTTGGTTCCCTATAAACAAATGGAGACGTTAAATGCCAGAAAAAAGCTCAAAGTCTCACAGCAATTGAAGGAGCATAGAGAGCATTTCTTCATTGCTAGGAGATTAGAAAATAGGTCCCCATTCCTAGGTTAGCTGAAACCCCAGTGCACAGCCACTGCCAAGTGTCATGGTAGAAACTCAGCCAGAGATTGAAAGGTTAAAGAACTTTAAAGTCCTCTAAGATGGATCTGATACAGACTCACTGACCCTTGAGGGCTGTCTTATTAGTTCCTGGTTCACCTCAACACTGCTCCTAGACCCCTTGACTCTCCTGAATGCCTCAGAACTCAACGCCTTTTATGAGTGCAGCCCCCATCAGCAGCTAATCTGAACTCCCAAGACCAGACAATGACATCTCCTAACAAGACCACACAGCCCCTTAGAAACCTACTGATATTTTGAGGCCTCACCCTTGTCTGCCTTCAGGCCTCCAACTCTGGCTATCACCTACAGCATCATCTTCCTCCTCTTCCTCCTCCTCCTCTTCATCTGCTTCTCAGAGCACCTGACGGTAAGATGAGCTGGTGGATGGAAGCTGCAAGTGGAGCCCTCACTATAACCTGGCCTGAAGGGGGAATCCACAGCCCCGTTACTGACCACCCATGTTCCCCCTACAGAGGTGTGTCCTGAAAGGCCCCAAGATGCTGCACTGGCTGCCTGCACTGTCTGGTCTGGTGGCCACACGGCCAGGTCTTCGAGTTGCTCTGGGCACAACCACCATCCTCCTTGTCTTTGTCACGGCCATTACCAGCCTGGTGAGGGAGGGGCAAGGGGAGTGGCTCCAGCCACCCTCTCCCCGTGTGTGTCGGGCTTTCCAAGCGTTGGAAGTGTTTCCTGGATGTGAGTGAACAGCAAGACTTAGGCCAGGCCATGCTTGAGATGTTGGACAAATATGAAGAAAAAAACTGAGTAGCTCTAAGCCTACTTCCTGTGCACAGTTATTGTTAACCTTTTGATTAAACTTTTTGTTAACTGTCACTTTCTATATAGGCAGCTCTTTCTTATTCAGCCCATTAGCTATGATCTTATATATAGTTGACTGACTTTTTAGAAATTAGAATTATACATTTCTAGAATTTGATCCCTGGAAAGCATCTTTGCAATCATACCCATCCCCCATCAAGTTACAGAAGAGGAAGTTGAGAATCAGAGAAGTGGCAGAGACCCAAGGCCAAAGCATGGCCAGTGGAGTACCCATGTTACCCACACCAGCCTCTCCCACCCTAAGAGGACCCCAAGGCTGAGGTTTCCTTAGCAACCAAAAATAGTATTCACTCCTGTGGGAGATACTGACCCTGAATTACCTCTGGGTCAGCTGAAATCCACTGCCAGCCACCATCATACCCCTCAGCTTCTCATCTCCTTCCGTAGTTCTTCTTACCAGCATCATCCAGCTGCCCTTTCCAGGCTGCTAATATGTCTTCAATGGCTTTCAACCTCTCCTGGGAGCTCCCGGGGTCCCTGCCTCTCATCAGTGTCCCGGTGAGTGCTCCTCACAGCCCAGATCCCATCCTGACAGACTCCTCCTCATAACCAACTTCCTTAGTTGGAGAACCCTCCTTCTTGTAAATCTGAACAAACTTAAGTCATACCTGGTGTGTGCTTGACACACCTGACCCCCAGATGGCCTTGGGCCTGGGAGAAGCAGACCAGGAGATGTTCTTGGTGTTCTTGGGTGTTCTAAACCCCATGCTCCAACTCCTGGGCCCCTGTCTGGTCCCACAGTACTCCATGCACTGCTGTGTGCTGGGTTTCCTCTCCTGCTCCCTCTTTCTGCACATGAGCTTCGAGCTGAAGCTGCTGCTGCTCCTGCTGTGGCTGGCGGCCTCCTGCTCCCTCTTCCTGCACTCCCATGCCTGGCTGTCTGACTGCCTCATCACCCATCTCTACGTGGACTCCTTGCACTCCAGGTGTGCCTGCCTGGCCGCTGGGCAGAGTTGCCCAGGCCCCCTTCAGGGTGGGGATGAGATGGGGTTGAACAAAGCCACCCTCACCTCACTAGCCTGAACCAATCACAGGGCAAAGGAGAGGGAAGCTGAGGGCTGCATGGACACTGAGGGCCGGCAGGGAAGAAGAAAGGAGAAGGGACCTCCCTAATCCATTGTCTCCTCAGGCCAGGGGTGCTGAAAGAGCCCAAACTGATGGGAGCCATCTCCTTCTTCATCTTCTTCTTCACCCTCCTCATCCTGGCTCGGCAGGTAAGCCACCCAACTCGGTGCTCCAGGTTTGTGTGAATGCTGAGACCTGGGTCCTCATATCTGTGCCTTGGTCTCCCTCACATTCGCTCTTAGCCCTGCATTTTCAGAATTTAGTCCAAATCATGGGCCCACTGGAAGCATTTACGTGCTTCTTTTATTTCCTTGTTACCATCCAAGAAGAGGGCCCTCAGATTCTCCTTACCTGTACAATATGCAAAGCCCATACTTAAAGAAAAATCCTCATGTGGTGCATGACCTAGTTTCAAAGGCACTTACTCTGTCCCAGGGATGTTGCAGTTTAAGGACTGGTTCTCTCTGTGTAGTTAGGGGAGGAGGCAGACCTGGGCATCGGGGAGTGGGGCAAGAACACACAGGTGCTGGCCCCTCCCTCTGCTGTGTGTCCCTCTGGCCTCTGGTCATCCATCCATCCCCCAGAATGAGTATTACTGCCGTCTGGACTTCCTGTGGAAGAAGAAACTGAGGCAGGAAAGAGAGGAGACAGAGACTATGGAGAATCTGACTCGGCTGCTCTTGGAGAATGTGCTTCCTGCACACGTGGCCCCCCAGTTCATTGGCCAAAATCGACGCAATGAGGTGACTCCTGTGCCCCAGATAAATGTAGAGTCTACTTTTGGAGCACAATGTGGGACCTTGGCCCATCCTCTCTGCACTCCCCCCAGAGTAGTCCGGGAGTCATTGTCCCTGACAGATGCAACATCTGTGTCTCGAGTTCTTGAAACTTGGAAGGAATATCTTCCAATCTTTGGCTATGCCATACCATTTAAGGTGTTCTGGTGGCCTCGTAAGTAAGGCGGGCCATTTAATTCACCTGTTCCTCCAAGAGAGAAAGATAGACAGTCTCCTCTTATGAGATTTACAGCCTCTGAAAACCTGCTGGAGGATCAGCTATAAGTTGGTTCCAACTCAACAGAAGATAACAACCTCTACCATTCAGAAGTGTAATTTGTGTTAGTGAGGGTTTTCTGGAAGTTACAGCTCAGTCATCTCTCTAGATCTGAACTTTTCAGTATGGTAGCCACTATCCATATGTGGTCTTTATTCCCAAGTCCCATCCTCAGATTAACCTGCCTCTGTCCTCCTTCCCAATCCATCCTAAACAAGAGACAGAGTGGGAATATAGGGAGGAGGACCCTACGCAAATCCAGAAGGAGGAAGAGGTGACATTCACCCCTCACCCCAGCCTCCTGCCCTCTCTAGGACCTCTACCACCAGTCCTATGAGTGTGTTTGTGTCCTCTTCGCCTCAGTCCCAGACTTCAAGGAGTTTTACTCTGAATCTAACATCAATCATGAGGGGCTGGAGTGTTTGCGACTGCTTAATGAGATAATTGCTGATTTCGATGAGGTGACAATCTTCCCTTGTTTCCCCTCTGCTCTGATTATCCAGCTAGGGCCCCCATCCACTTTGGGCCCCTCCACTAACTCTCCTACTGCGACTACTTCCCACTCTGGTCCTTAAGCCTTGAAAGACCTGGGATTGGGCTTCTGGGAGGAAGAAGCAGGAGAGCTTAAAAGAAATTAGACACAGCCTTCTGTCTCTATAGCTGCTTTCCAAACCCAAGTTCAGTGGGGTGGAGAAAATCAAAACTATTGGCAGCACCTACATGGCGGCCACAGGTTTAAATGCCACCTCTGGACAGGATGCACAGCAGGTACCGCCTCCCTTCCTTACCTACCAACCTCCATCCAGACTTTCATTGGTGGACCTGTAAGTGGAACTTACTCCTCTCCTCTCATTGGCCCATCATGGTGGATGGCCCATTGCCAGGATGCTGAACGAAGCTGCAGCCACCTTGGCACGATGGTGGAATTTGCAGTGGCTCTAGGATCTAAACTGGATGTCATCAACAAGCACTCATTCAACAACTTCCGCCTGCGTGTGGGTAAGGGCACAACTCCCCTGCTGGGGCTGTCAGCACCTCCTTGCCTTCTCAAGGCCAAGTCCTTCGTTAGCTGCTTCCAGCTCATCTCTAGATCCTCCTCTGTATGTGTCCCACAGGGTGGGGCATGAAGTTGCTGGGTCCAAAGCTATAAGGCTACTAACTACATACCCTAAGACACACTCATCCAACCACAGAGAATTCTCCTGCTCTTTAAGACCCTTGCCCTTCTCCTCAGTTCCTGAGCTTCCCTTGCCTTCTCTTTCCTGGAAGGTCTCACTCTCCCAAGACACTTTCTCTTCTGTTCCCCTTATCAGGATTGAACCATGGACCAGTAGTGGCTGGTGTAATTGGAGCCCAAAAGCCACAGTATGACATCTGGGGCAACACAGTGAATGTGGCCAGTCGCATGGAGAGTACAGGAGTGCTGGGCAAGATCCAGGTGAGCCACACTGGAGGCTCAGGGGGTCAGGAACGAAAGAATAATAGGGCCGTCACTTTCATCCACACTCCCTCATCTCCCTCCCATTGCAGGTGACCGAGGAGACTGCCTGGGCCCTGCAGTCTTTAGGATATACCTGCTATAGGAGGGGCATCATCAAAGTCAAAGGCAAAGGACAGCTCTGCACCTACTTCCTAAACACAGACCTGACACGCACTGGACCCCCCTCAGCCTCTCTAGGCTGAGAACCTCACACACACACACACACACACACACACACACACACACTTCCCTTGTCTCCATTGCAGAGATGCTCAATAAAAAAGATAAAAAAGATTCTGGTGTGTCTGGAACCAACTGATACCAGACGCTGCTGGTAAAGCTAGAGATTATCTTCTTGCCTTCAGAATGACACCTAATCCAGGCCATGCCAAGTGTTCCTGCATGTGAAGATGCCAGTGTAAGTGTGGGTGGTGAGGGTGCCGGTGTGAATGTGGGGAAGAAGGTGCCAGTGTGAGCAGTGGTGATGAAGGTGCCAGTTGGGGGGGATGATGAAGGTGCCGGTGTGAGCAGTGGCCAGTGTGTTGGAAGAGAGTGGTTCTACTTGCAAGCTAAGAAAGAGGACTGCCCCAGCCTTCCTGCCTACCTGCCAGCTTGATTTCAGTATTTTGTACACCTTTGAAGCCTAAGGTTCAAAACATGA
The DNA here is from genome assembly GCF_000299155.1 of Elephantulus edwardii. Taxonomy (NCBI): domain Eukaryota; kingdom Metazoa; phylum Chordata; class Mammalia; order Macroscelidea; family Macroscelididae; genus Elephantulus; species Elephantulus edwardii. Next base: position 226,189 of record NW_006400300.1, read on the forward strand.
ATTTATTCTTTCAGTGCTATCACTAACAAATACTGGAGGCACTCTCTGGGAAAATGCCCCTCATTCATCCAGCAAACATTAAATAAGCATGTGCTTACATACAACATGATCTAGAAGTCTGGGAAGTAATCTACTAGATCTGTTTTCAGCTTATTTTATCAAATGGTCCACCAAGCATTCTGATGAATACCTGGAGACAATCTGAGATGCCTCCTGTTCTCAAGTCCATCAGATATCCCACCCCTTGCTTTCTTCTGCATCCTTCTGCACAGACACTTAAATCATGCAGGTCTTGGAATATCGAGGGCCTCTTCCCACCCTCTCATATTTTGAGGTTCTCAGGCTACTCAGCCCCCTAAGTTTGTTGTAGATATTGCACATGGATATGGGGGTTTGCTGCCCTGCTTGCTCTCTCTTTGAGAGATTTCAAAACCTCAGAGAAGTTCCATTGCTGCTTTCATCTTCCCACAATGTTATCAGAAGAGAGCTGGGCTGAAGAGCTTTGAGAGAACAGTTACTTCTGGGAAATAACAACTCATTCCTCTCACTTTGGGAAATCTTTATTCCCTTGTCATGACCATGACCATAGAAGGTTCTTAATCCCACGTACTGTCGGGGTATGTGGGTATGGGGTAGCTGGAAAAAGATATATGAATTCTAGGTAATAAGATCTGATGATTTGACTCTCAAATGAGGCCTGTCTGGGAGGTAGAGGGAAGGATGGGGATTCCCTAGACCATCTCCTGCGGAGAGGATGAAGATTACTGGCAGGAAGTTGGAAAGTCACACTAGCAAAGATACCTATCACAGGCTTCAGAATAGTGCATGGGTTTCTCAGAAGGTCCCCTGAGTCAGACATTTTGAAGTGGTGAGCCCACATGGGGTGGTCTTCTTTGGTCAGCTCCTTTAAGGAGATTTCTTGATCTCTAGACCTGAGCTTTATCAAAGTACTATCTGCAACCTAGGGAGCTCTTAGGTGGCTTATACGTAAGGAATTGTGCTGCCAAGACATATCTCCTCTTGTGTTTATCACCTTTGAAAACCCACCAGAAAGTCACTTCCTGGTGGGTTCCAACTCTACCATACTCAAAAACAGCAGGAATCTGCAAACTGACTCAGAATCAGCTGAGAAAGGTGGAGACCATGGCAGCTGAGTGTGTTTGACTAGGAAGGTAAAGGTTGATGGTTGGAATCCAGCCGTGGCAGCACAGAAGAAAGGCCTAGCGATCTGATTAGACACCCCCCCTCCCCCGCGAACAATCATGGAGCAGTTTGGTTTCGTGCACATGGGGTTGACATGAATCAAACATAATCCACTCCACTTCATCGGATTGAATTGTGTTGTTGTTGTTGTTGTTGCATTTTATTTTGAATTTGTTTTGTTTTGGCTTTCCAGAGTTGAAAGTCATGGGGAACAGAAACTGGGAAAGCCTCTCAGGGGGACCACCTGTGAGCATTCAGGTTCCCATCACACACATGGCCCACTCACGGGGTTCACCCCGTTTTAGACTTCAGTTTTAATTGGACAGCTGCCAGTAGAAGCCAGGTCAGAGCATGTTTTCTCAGTCAGCCGCCACTTGCCCCGCCCTCTTCTTCCGCTCCAGGACCCAGACTCATCCTCCTTCCTTGGGTTACAGAATTGGGTCAGGCCAAGGTGAGGGTACTCACTCCATCAGGTGGAAAGCTAAGCATTCTTCACCGCCTTCACCAAGGCTTAGTTCAGTTGTCACTCGAGGGGGTTGGTGGAGAAGTGAGGCTCTCCGCAGGACCAGGCTCAGGAGAGGTGGGAGCACCCTTGACGGTCTGGCCCAGAGTTCCTCCTCGTCGGGTGCTGTAAGCCTCTGAGCCGGTGGCCTCCAGCAATTTAGCAACGAAGCCCACCCCGGCCGTGCGCAGCAGGCCGCCGCCGGCGCACGCGTACAGCACCGGGTTCACGCTGCTGCTCAGGAAGGCGAGCGCGATGAGCACCTTGCGAGCCAAGGACAGCTTCAACCCCACGCTCCCAGACATGTATTTCAGGCCAGCCATTGCGCGGCTAGCCTCAGCCAGGTTCACTAAGTGGTAGGGCAGCCAGAAGGCGGCAAAGGCCAGGATGATGAGCACCACCAGGCGGCCGGTGCGGCGGCTGCGGCGGAAGCGCCGGGCCTGCAGCCTGCGTCCGATGTCGGAGTAGCTGGCCACCACGGCCAGAAAGGGCAGCAGGAAGCCCGTGATAGTCTCAAAGAGCAAGTGGAAGGCTCTGTGGCTTTCCTTGGGGTAGTCGACTGAGCAGTACTGGCTCTTGTTGTTATTCATCGGGGTCACCTTGCGATACACAAAGACAGGCGTGGCCAACAGCACAGATGCCACCCAGATGCCTGCCAGCACCCGACCAGCCATCGCCTTGGTGCGCAGCTTCTGAGACAAGAATGGGCGGGCCACTGCCAGCGAACGGTCCAGACTCATGGCCATGATAAGCAGGACGCTGGCGTACATACTGACACCACAGACGTAGAAGGAGAGGCGACAGCCCACTAGTTCAAAGTGCCAGGTGTTTTGGGCCAGGAAGGAAAGGAAAAATGGGGCTGTGAGCAGTACGGCCAAGTCGGCCAGAGCCAAGTTCAGCACCAGCAGCGCAGTGACAGAGCGCTTCCGCATTCTGGCCAGGATGCTCCACACTACGAATGCATTGCCAGGAAGCCCCACAACCAATGCCACTATTAGTAAAATTATGGCCAACGGACGGATGAAGAGACCTGGTGAAGATGGTGCTACAGATGTAGTGTTCATGGCCATTGCAAGGACCTGGGGAGCAAAAGTGGACACACCCATGAACATAGGGGACCAAAGGTTTCCTGGCAGCCTGGACTCACTTAGCCTGAGTACCCTCATCTGCTTGCAAGGTCAGAAGGCTCTCAGGCACCTAGCAAGGCACTGTCCCCTTCATTGCCAACTTTGAGGATCTGGTTTCCTAACAGGGCCGTGGGGCCCCTTCCTGACCACAGACCCACTTGCAAAATATTCAGCAGCAGCAACAATATTTCTAGAACCTTTCAGCCTCCTTCCATTAGGAGCCCTGAAGCCCAGAAACAAACGTCACCATTACTGCATCCCCCCAAAGGCTAGCTGCCCTGTCCACCTGCCCGGATCTTAATACCCTCAGTCCCATTGACTTCCTCAATCACCTATTCACTCTCCCGAGATGTCCAGTGTCTACCTCATTAGTGGACAGGCAGCGAGACAAGTCCTCCCAACTCCTGTTAGCACAAGGATCTCCTTGAACATTCTCTCATGGCAGTACCCATAACCACCACCACTCCCAGGATACTTACAGGCTTTGCCAGGTGCTGGTTGGAAGCTGGTGTCAATCCCAGTGTCAGAACAAGGTGATGTGGTCTATCCCTGGGTTCGTCCCAGTGCTAAGGGCTGAGTCCCAGATCTGGGTACTGTCAGCTTACTCAGCTAGAGAGGAAGTACTACAGAGTAGGAGGTGGGGGGAAGATACATCCTCCTGTGCTGGGGCTGAACCCCACCCCCTCCATTCACTGGCAGTGTTGGGGGGGGACACACTCCTGTGTTCCAGGAGTGTGGGGTGGAGAGGAGGAATCCTCAGGGGTGGAGCCAGATGAGAAGAGTCCAGGCAGGGGCAGTCAGAGAAAGCGGGGTGGGGGGAGTGAGTAGGCTAAGGTGTGGCCCTAAAATGCAGGTCTAGACTGGAGAATTGGACAGAGTAAAAAATTGTGTCATATAGGAGGAGGGAAGGAAGCAAGAGAGGCGAACAGACTCAGATTGAGAGGTCAGAATTCTGAGTAGCTTTGTGTTTTTTTTGTGATCAGAGTAGATTTTTAGATTAATAGGAAGTGTAGGTTGGAGATGTGGCTAGGCTCTGGGTTTGAGTTAGGTAACATCACAGCTTAAAGAAGCATGCCGATAAATGCTGAAGTGAGCAGCACTCAATCCCTGGCTTCAGTTTAAGCCGTGAGTAGGGGGTGGGGCAACCCAGAGTCCACTTCCAGCACCTCCTATCAGCCCCCCTTATGTCAGGGCACTGTTTACACACTCTAGGTCAACTAGTTCTCTGTTTTCTTTAATAGAAACCAGAGCCCAAGGAGTCTCCATCAGGCAGAATGCCGATTTCTTCCCCTTGCTGAGCGTATGTGCTCACCTGTGTGGCCTTCCTGCCAAGGTGTGATTTAAGATTTGGATGCTAGACAAGGAGGTGTGGCACCAGCTCTGCCCACCTTCTCACATCCTACCAACGGCTTTCACCTTAGTCACACGGAGGAAGAAAAGCCTGGGCCAAGCATGGAGGGCAGGAGTGAAGGAATGAGAGCAGTGATGTCCCAGCACGCCCTGCCGGGAAGGGAAACCAGACACAAGGAATGCACTGCCACAGACTTTAAGGTCTTTCCTCTAACTTGCGAACCTTCATTGCTTCACTTCTAACACCTTTCTTCCCTGGCCCTTCTCAGGAAAGACTCCAGAGTCCCCAGTCACTCCACTTTAAGAAAAGCCAGAGCAGAGGTGACCCAGGAGCTGTCATGCAGAGGATATGATGAAAAGAAATGGGCTGAAACCACAGCAAGAACTGAGATCAGAGTTGAGGAAGGGCTTTCTGACCACACAGAGTGAGACGGGATATGCGATAGGAGGCAGAAAACCTCTGCCCCAGTACATGAGGATGAGAGGAAGCCCCTATTGTCTGTGTTTGGGGATAAAAGCATTCAGCTCAGCTCTCTGGGGTCAAGTAGAGGCCTCTTCAAAAGACGTTGGGCTAGTTTTGCCTCCCCGTTCTTAGCTGCTCCTCACCCCCATCTCCTTCCTTGGCCCTTCTTCCTCCAACTAGGACTTCATATTCTAAGCACACTCCCTGCAAGCTTGCCTTCAAGCTCAGAGTTCCACCCCCAAGTCCAGTTTTGCGCAGCACAGTGACCCTGGAGTGACCCTAGGGCCTAAATTTCCCTCACTCTCTCTTTACTTCTGTTTGGGTATGTGAATTGTCTTTTAAGTAGGAAAAAGAAGAACATCAAGGTGACCAACCATCGTTAAGAGAGTTACTAAGATGCAACATTTTCAATACTAAAACTGGGAAAATCTTGGGAAAGCTTGGACAAATTGGTCAACCTAGTGACCACAGAGGAAGCTCTAGTGGCCTAGTGGGTAAGAAGGTGTGCTGCCAACCCAAAGGCAAGGTGTTCAAATGCACTAGTTGCTCTGTGGGGAAAAAATGGGTGGTCTTCTCCCACACATCTTACAGCCTCTGAAAACCTGCTGGAGAGTCAGCTGAGTAAATTCTGACTTGGCAGTACATAACAACACAACAACCATATGTGTGTACACCTGGATGGGTCCTAAAAAGAGCACATTCTTATATCCCAAAGCTCAAAAGTGTCACCATGTGAGCTGGGGAGGGCAAGTCAAGATAGCATTAAAAGGGGTCGGTGCCCAGCCCTGGCCTGACACAACCAGAGACTCAAGCCGCCTCAGTATAACTCGCCCACGAACCACCAGGGGGAGCACTTTTAAGCCATCGTCTGCTGGACACCCCGACTATTTCGCAGTTAGCAGCACGTGGCAGCCTGCAAGTGCGCAGTACTCTTTAACACAGACCATCACCTCCTTCACAGTCCTACTCCTGATTCAGGCGTGTGATAATTCTGTCCAGCCAGTCTGGTCAAAGAAAGGATCTCGCCAATGCTTAGGAGCGGTTGTCGTCGTTCTGAGAGCAGTGAAAAGGGTTGGGGAAGGGCAGGTCCAAGAGTAGGTTTTGGTGTCAAAGGTCCCATTCCTGACTGTCCCTCTCCAGCTTGCCCCTGGAGTTGCCATTGCTGTGGCCCTGCACCACCACATTCAGTCGAGGGGTAGCTCGGAGCTCCATGGTGCCCTCCCTAGAGCGGCCTCCGCCTAGACCCTCTCCAGAGCCCTCGAAAAGTCTCGTGAGAAAACGGGGACCTGCCCGGGGCAATAGGTCCCCAGCAGTGAACATGTAGAGCACAGGGTTGACGCTGGAGCTGAAGAAGGCTAAGGCTGTAGTCCCGGCCCGCGCAGCCTGGCCTGCCCCGCCAACCCTCGCCAAGATCTCATTGCCTGGAGCCAGCACAGCGACAGCCTGCAGAAGGTTGACTACGTGATACGGGGCCCAGAGCAAGCCAAAGGCAAGCACGATGGCGCTCACCAGCCGGCCCACTCGCGTCCGGTGCCGCCCCGTGCCCCAGCGGGCACCCCGCAGCCGCGCCAGGGTCACGCCGTAGCAGCTGAGCACCAGCCCGAAGGGAAGCACAAAGGCTGTCAAGGTCTCTAGGCCTAGGTGGGCTGCGGCGTGGTTCGACGTCGGGTAGCACAGTTGGCACACTTTGCCTGGCCAGAGGTCCCGGTAGATCGCGGCGGGGAAGGAGAGCAGCAGGGCGACCAGCCAGACTGCGAGCAGCAGGCGGCGGGCCAGGGCCCGGCTGCGCAGCCGGGGCGCCAGGAAGGGGCGGGTGACAGCGAGGCAACGCTGCAGGCTGAGCAGGGAGGTGAGCAGGACGCTGGCGTACATGCTGAGCGAGCACACGTAGTACACGGCCTTGCAGCCTACCTGGCCCAGGGGCCACACCTGCCCGGTCAGGAAGGCCACGAAGAACGGCGTGAGCAGCAGCACCGCACCGTCCGCCAGAGCCAGGTGCAGCACGAGCGTGGCAGCCAGGGGTCGGCCTCCTGCAGGCCGCCAGCCCGCCAAGCTCCACACTACGAAGCCATTGCCGGGGAGCCCTAGAAGCGCCGCCAGCAGCAGGAAAACGGTGCCTGTGGCCCTCGAGGCCTTGGAGCTCAGCAACGTCTGGTTCCCCGGAAAACTATAGCAGGACATTCTCGTGCTGTGTGGAAGGGCTGAAAAGGACCATAGAAGGTGTTTATGAGGGGGCCAAAAGCCTGGGCTATCTCTGACGTCAGAGGAGACGGGACTCTGCCTCCCCCCAGCACTTTGCAGCCTTACCCTTTTCTGTCTGGGAGCTATGACTCCCCTGGGGACCTCAGGCCCACGCACCCTTTACTCCTTGGAACGCAGATCTCCTGGTCCCAGACAATTGACCTTCCTACTCCTATGTTCTTCCCAGGGAGAGCCCCGTGGTGTCCAGACCTCCTATCCTGACTCCCAGGCTATCACCACCTCCACCCCTCCAGCAGCCTCTCCTTTGTGGAGGGGTAACAAAGGCACAAGAACGGATCCACTTACCCAGCTGGGAACAAAGTAGGGTCAGGAATCCACAAGCGGTCTGGGGAAGCTGAAAGACAGGGCAGCAGAGAGCAATGTGTCTACTCCTGTCCTACGCCTGTCACATTTGTAGAGGGTGAGGTGAGAATAAGGAGGGACAAAGTCTGGCTCTTCCTGCACCTTTTCTAGGGCCCCTCCCATACCCCACTCCTTCCCATTACTGACAGGCTTAGGCCTGTGAGAACATGCCTCCCCCATGAAACAGGATCAGCTGGAGCACAGCTAAGGCTCCCAGTCCTAGTCGATGAACACGGTCCCTGCTGAATCCTGACCTGAAGTATTGCCTCTGTTCAAATCCCCCCAACTTCCACCTTCTTGGGACTGGAAGATGCACTCAGATGTAAGGAGTTTATAACTTGGCTGGGGTGGTGAATTCACACAACTGTGTAGAGGCCACACACCCTGGCTGCACCAGGAATCAAGCAAGAATAAAGGAAAGGGGGCCATGGTAAGGAGCAGCCCTCTCCAAGAAAAAGTGGGGAGGAGAACGTGAAGGAAAGTCAGTAGTTAAATAATAGATATGGAGTAGGTTGGGCAGAAGGAGCTCTGTTGGCTCTGGTAAGGAGTTGCTCTGCCAACTCAAAGACACATGGTTCAAATCTATCAAATACTCTAAGGGAGATCAAAAGTTGGAAAATCTCCTCCAATGCAATTTGCCACCTCTGGAAACCCATTGGAGAGTGAGCGATGAGCTGGTTCCACTGCAGTGGTTCCTAGCAACAACAATCTGGGCAGAGACTCATGAGCACGTCCAGGACATCTGTTTCCTGAAACACCTTAACTGGTAGTCCTTCAATTCCTAGGGTATTAGTTTTTCACTAATGACTTCAGTGCAACTTGAACTTCCTCCTTCATTTGCATTCCCTGAAATGGCTCCGTTTTGACCTTCTCCTCACCACCACCACCCAGTGCAATGACTCTGTATATTCCTTCCATCCTCTTTTGATATTTCTTACGTCATTCAAGATAAGACCCAATAGAATGCCTTAGTATTGTAACTTGAGGCTTGAATTTGTTCTTCAATTCCTTTAGTTTGAGAAATGTCCAGTATTGCTTTTCCCTTTTGATCTCCTAACTCCATTCATTTTAATACTTTGAGAAAAGATTGAAGTTTCCAATTATTTCATTTTTTTGGATCCACAATCAACATCCACAGTAGCAGCAGCCAACAAATCAAAAGATGTGTTACACTGGGGGAATCTGCTATTAAGAACCTCTCCAAAGTTCTAAAGAACAAGTACATCAGTATCAAGACTAAGGAGCATTTGATGCAAGTCATAGTATTTTCCATTGCTTCCTATGCATCTGAAAGTTGAACAATGAATATGGATGATCGAAGAAAAGTCAATGCCTTTGAATTGTGGTGCCAGCAAAAATTAGTGAATATCTCATGGACTGCCAAGCGAACAAGCAATCTGTCTTTGAGGAAGTGTATCCAGAGTGCCCCTCAGAGGCAAGGCAGGTGATTTGCCACTCACTTTGGGCAAATTTTCAGGACAGAGATATCACACATCATGCTGGGGAAAGTAGATGGTCGGTGAAAGAAAGGGAGATCTCAACAAGGTGAACTGACTACCACAATGGGCTCATTGAGCATGACAGAGATTGTGAGGATGGTGCAGGATGTGGCAAGGTTCAGGTCTGTGGTTCAAAGGGTCGCCACGAGTCACTTGATAACACCTCACAACAGTAGTTTGGGTAAAAGGGAAAGCTAAAACAAATTTTAAAAGTAACAAGAACCACAAACACTTGATAACTACCCTGAGTATCTTCAGTGATAACTTATGACATGAGGCTTGGCACTCTTTTAAGTTAAAAAAAGAAAAATGCAGCCCTTTCTGGTAGAAAGGTCAGACAAAGCTTAGAAATGAAAAGATGTCAGAGGGAACTAAGAGGGAAAGGGAAAGAAAAGGCTCTGCCCGGGCAACACTGGTACTGGGGGCTCCTTAGAAACCAGAACACAGGAGCATTGGCCAAGCCGAGTCGCAGTCAAGGGCTTGTTTACAGGTAATCACATAAGTACATGGTCAATTCAAGGACTAGGAATGAAGGAGCAGGTTAAGATAAAGAGGAATCGGGAACCTCCTGGCAGCTTGCAGAAGGCTTTCCAGAAAGAAAATTGGGGTTTTTACTCATCTCAGTTCCCACTGCCTGAGGTTTATCCAAGGGTATTAAGTCCTATACACACTTCCAGCTGCTTCTTGTCAGGGCCTGAGGGACGTGCTTTGGCTTCAGACAAGGCTTCAGGGCAGGAAAGCAAAAAAACCTGCACTCATTTGAGAGGTTCACTATCAGTGAGAGGCTGAGCTTCCACACATCTGTCCATTATAGTAACACCAATCTCTGAAATCAGAGATGGATAAAGGGCACCAAACGTTGAAATCCTGAAGACATCAAAGGAAGGTCCTGCCATATTTCCCCCCATATCTCTTGCAAATATGTTAAATGGTAGAGGATGAAGGTGAGAAAGAAGGTAACTATGCATCAGAGAGCTGGACAATGACTAGGGAGGATAGAAGGAGAATTGATGCTTTTGATCTGTGGTGTTGGAGAAGAGTATTAAATATACCAAGGACTGCTAAGAAAATGAACAGGCTCATCCTGGAGAGGATTAAGCCATGCTGCTCCTTGGAGGCAAGGATTCTGAAGCTTCATCTGACATACTTTGGATGTGTTGCAAGGAGGGACCAGTCCCTGGAGAAGGATATCATACTTGGGAGGGTAGAGGGACAACTCAGGAGAGGAAGACTCTCTATGAGGTGGATTGATTCAGTGACTGGGGTAATCGCGGTAGGTGTGTCAGAGACAGTGAGATTGGCACAGGACAGAGCAGGGGTTAGGGCTATTGCAGGACTCAACGGCACATAACAGCAACAACAAAAACATGCGTGGCTAAAACAGACAGTTCTGGTGAGGAGGCCGAAGGAATTAATGTTGAGCCAGCCCCTCACCTGGACTAAGGAGGAAAGGGGAGGAACAGGAAGGTCAGGTTCCCAAACAGAATTCTGGTGACTAGATTCCAAATGACCTTTTGCTTTCTTCATGGACAATATCCTTGATCCAGTGAATAATCCACTGCTTGTACAAAATTCAATCATCCTGTGTCTAGTCCCATTTCTGTCACCAATTCTGTAATATCCAAGGCCAGGGAACTCTGGTGGCCTAGTGGTAAGAAACGGCACTGCAATCCAAAAGTCATACTGTTCAAATCCACTAGCTGCTCCATGGGAGAAGGAAGGGCAATCTCTCCTTGTGCGATTAACTGCCTCTGAAAACCCACTGGAGGGTCAGTTATGAGTCAGTTCTGACTTGATGGTACTCAACAACAATCTTTAATTTTCCAACTTTGCATTTCAGTCACCAATTATTATTAATGAATTTTGACCTGCAACTTCTGACTGCAAAAATTGGTAGAAATCCTCAATCTCTTCATCTTGGGCTTTAGTTTTGGGGGCATATATTTTAATAATAGTTGCAGGATCAGGTTGTCCTTGAAGCTCTGGTAGTCTACTGGTAAAAGAGTATGCAAAGGTTCCAAAAGTATGTAGTTCGAATCCACCAGTTGCTCCATTAGAGAAAGATAGGTAATCTCCTCCCATGTGATTAACTACCGCTGAAAACTCACTGGAGGATCAATTCTGGGTTGATTCCAATTTAGTAACACACAACTACGACTCCTCTTTGTATGTGTATGGATAGTATTCTATCACAATATTGTACTTCAGAATAAATCTTGAAATGATCTTTTTTTTACTATGAAAGCAATATCATTCTTCAATTTTTCATTCCTGGCAAAATAAGTCTTAGGATTGTCTGATTCAAAGTGGCAAATACCAGTCTATCTCAGCTCATTAATGCCTAGAATGTAAATTTTTATGCATTCCATTTCATGTTTTACAACTTCCAATTTTCCTGGTTTCACCTTTGAGGCATTCCATGTTCCAATTATCAATGGATGTTCACAGCTGTTTCTCCTCATTTTTGTGTGTTAGGGCTATATCTTTTCTCCATACCTATTCAGGATGTGTGCTGAGTAAATCATTCTAGAAGCTAGACTATAAAAAGAAGAATGTGGCATCAGGATTGGAAGAAAATTAATCAAAACCCAGCATTATGTGGATGACACAATTTTGCTGGCTGAAAGTAAACAGGACTTGAAATGCTTGCTGCAGAAAATTTGGCCTTCAGTTTGCATTACATCTCAACATGAAGAAAACAAAACTCTTCACCACTGAATGAATAGACAACATCATGACAGATGAAGAAAGATTGACTTTGTCAATAGCTTCATCTTACTTGGATCCACAATTAATAATACTCTTGATGCCTGATTTCAATCAAAAGTCATGTTGTATTGGAAAACTCTGCTGTCAAGGATCTTGCCAAAGTGCTAAAGAGCAGCAATATATGTTTAAAGACTAAGGAGCACCTGACCGAACCCACGGTCCTTTCAATTATTTCTAGGCATCTGAAAGTTGTGTGTGCATTTGACACATCCACTTCAGTAAATAGCTTGCCTTCAGAAACCCTATGAACCTGGAGAAAGAATGAAAAGTCGCGCATGCAAGTGTAAAGGACTTTTGTTCAGAGGGTCGCTATGAGTGTCCTATGACTTGATGGCACTGAACAACAACATCTGAAAGGTGGACAATGAATAAGGGTGACAAGAGAATTAATGATACCTTTGAGTTGTAGTGTGGGGTAGAGTACTAAATATCCTACAGACTGCCAAAAGAATGAACAGTCCTGTCTTGGAGGGAGTGCAACCAGGGTGCTCCTTAGAGACAAGGATGGTGAAACTTCCTCTCACATACTTTGGGATTTTGTTAGAAGGGGCCAGTCCTTGGAAAGCTATGAATCAGGCTTGGAAAGGTGGAGGGTCATCCACCACAGGGTGGGTCAATACTGTATCAGTGGGCTCAAGTACATCAGATAAGGATGCCACAAGATAGGGCAAAATCCAGAGCTGTTCTTCATAGCATCACTATAAGATGGAGTTGATTCCATGGCACCTAACAACAGGTTTCAAAGAAACATTCTGACTTCAGTGGACAGAGGCAAAGCCATATTCTCCTCCCACCATGTGCAAGCACACTCTTTTCCTCCAAGCTCTACTCCTCTGCTCTGTTTCCTCTTTCTCAGACTCACCTCACTTTCCCTAATGCTGCTACTTACAGTGCTGCCAGAAGCATATACAGCGCCCCTCTGATAGACTGTCCGTTCTTACAGTATCTGAAAACTCATTGCCATAGATTGTTTTCAGCTCAGAGCCAACATTCCATCAGGTTTTGGAAGCTATAAATCGCATGGGAGGAGGTGGCCCACGTTTCTTCCTCAGAGCTGATGGTGGATTTGAACAGCCAGAGACCTGCGGCCTTTGGTTAGCTGTGCAATTCACTATAGACTATACTGCCAGAGCTCTAGACCAAGAAAGCAATATTCCTTCCAAAGAAATAAAAGCATGCCAACCTCTTAAGTAGCTTCCATTTACTCTCAAACAACAGAACACACCTGAGATAACAAAAAGGCTTCTGTGGTAAACTCGGCCTCCATTCCTCATCTAATACCTCATGTTGGCCCCTCCCCTTCCCCCTCCCCTTGGACTTTGTCCTTTTAAATTAGACAGTGGGGTTGGGGATTGGCTCATTCCTACTTGACTATCACTGAATCCCTAGCTTTGTAACAGAAAACACCACTTCAGGTCCACCAGAGCAGAGCCCAGTCCCCAGCATACCAAGGAGCAGCACCCTTCTATTTCTTCCCTCCACCATGGAGTACCTCTCCTCCCTGAACCCAGGGAGCCTACTCAGGTGATCTCTAATTTTCCCCTCTATCTTCTAACTGGGGGTGTGGCTGGGATAGGAAACCCCATTCAGCCCTCTGGACACTTACGTCCCCTTCCTCTCCTTCCCACACCTCCCCAGCACTGGAAAAACCACAGGCCCCATTATCTCTCATGATTTCACCTTTTGCTTTTCTGATCATCCAACCTAGATCCATCCCTCCCTCTGGCTATCCCAACCAACCCTCTCACATTCCTCCTTCTCCTTCTTGACCTTTCTTACCAAAAACCAGGTCAGTAGCCAACATGAGCTCTGAGGTTGGCCAGAGGCTGTTGAACTCGGCTCCACCACCCCAGAGACCTTTCCGGGTCTGTGATCACAAGAGAACCACCAGGAAAGGTCTGACAGCCGCCACCCGCCAGGAACTGCTAGACAAGGTGAGTGGACCAAGTCCCTGGGTTCCCATTGCAGGGGCAGACAAGAGGCTAGAGAACAAGGAGAATGAGAACTTGAAATGCTGGAACAGAAGGGGCTGAAATAACATGGCTGCCCTTGCTTCTTGCAGCTAAAGGAGAGTGAATCAAATGCCCTCTACTATATTTGGGTACATTTGTTTAGAATGGGGGTGCAGTGCAGTAGAGAGGGTGGACTAGAGGGATGAATGGAACTCAGGTAACTATAGAATGGAGGTCTGTATAACAAGTCAAGGTCAAATCCTGATTCTGCCACTTCTTAGATGTCAGGCCTTGAGAACCTATTCATCCTATCAAGGACTATTTGAGAGAACCCGAAGATGTTTGCAAACTACTACAAAGACTATTGGCACAATATTGTTG
>NW_006400300.1:247665-249470 GCF_000299155.1 Elephantulus edwardii
TGAGCCCACATGCAGGACACTGTTACCTCCACCTGGACGAGGTCAGAGGTCTCACTACCCTCACCTCAGCAGCAGAGGGGTTCCTAAGCCCCAGGAAGTCTGGCCCCTGTGACTCAGTGCCTCGGCCTCTCCCCGACCTCACCTGGTGCTCTGCAGGCACGGCCTCCTCGTCCTCTGCTAGTCCATAGTACACCTCATATGCCATCAACGTGGCAAAGAGAGGCACACAGGCCACCTGCCGGGATGAGGGTTCTGCACAGTGGAATGCCTAGACACAAAGACAAAATGGGAGTCTCAGAACCACCCTGTCCCTACGTCAAACTTTCTAGACAAGGGAAAACATTCAAGAAAGTATGAAGGCCTAACTCTACAAGAATGTAAGCTCCACGAGGGCAGGCTCTCATCTGTTTTTCTGCATCCCAGCCTCTATACATGTAATAGAATGAATTAAGTTACTGCTTAAATAAACTTCTCTCAGTATCATGAGACAATTTTCATTACAGGCTGTTAGATGTCACCTGACCTAGTTTTTCCCTGTATCAGTGAGTTCTTTGGGCATTAGACCTCTTGAATTCACTGGAACAATGACTGATGATTATGCAAGTCCAAAGAGAGAGAATTTGCACCAAGTCTGTACTCAGGGTGTAGGTGATACTCACCTTCAATAACACTTGCAGAACCTTGTCTTGTAGAGTTCCTACTCTGCGGCAGGCCCCCACAAGAGCAATGACAACTCCTGGGTGGCCCTGAGCCAGCACAGCCTCCAGGGCAGGACTTAGCTCCTCAAACACAAGGGACAGCTGTGGAGAGACATGGTATGAAAACTATTTGATATTCTATCAGTGATAAAGATAAGTTCATCAGAGGAATCTCCCTGCTGATCAGAAAAAAAAACATTTAGTATAACAAAAAAAAGTATTGCTTCAAAAGTAATCAAGACAAGCTGGCTAAGTCAGTCTCTTTGATATCAGTATCTTTTTTAAAAAGATAGGTAAGAGATTGTGATGGGTTTTAAGAGACTTAATATCACAACAATGGCATGTACTACAGACCCTAATTTGGGCAAACCAGTTAGCAAAGACATTTTAGTCCTAGGCAATTTGAAATCAGGTATTACAAAAGATGAGATCTTACTACCAAACAAATGAAAAAGCAAGTTATAAGACAAATTCTACAAACAGACAGACAAACAAACCAAAAAACTTCCAAATACGGGGTCGCTTCCGGTCTCTCTCTAGCCGCCATCTTGCATCCCATCGTGTGCAGCCTATCTCAGCTGGTCTGCCAAAAGACCCCCTGAGTGTCAGCCCTAGTCCCCTGCACGGCCCCATTTCCTCTCTGACAAGATGAAAGAAACGATCATGAATCAGGAGAAACTTGCCAAACTGCAGGCACAAGTGCGCATTGGTGGAAAAGGAACTGCACGCAGAAAGAAGGTGGTTCATAGAACACCTACAGCAGATGACAAAAAACTTCAGTTCTCCTTAAAGAAATTAGGGGTAAACAATATCTCTGGTACTGAAGAGGTGAATATGTTTACAAATCAAGGAACGGTGATCCACTTTAATAATCCTAAAGTCCAGGCATCTCTGGCAGCAAACACTTTCACCATTACCGGCCATGCTGAGACAAAGCAGTTGACAGAAATGTTACCCAGCATCTTAAACCAGCTTGGCGCAGATAGCCTGAGTAGTTTAAGAAGACTGGCTGAAGCCCTGCCCAAACAATCTGTGGATGGAAAAGCACCACTTGCTACTGGAGAAGATGATGATGAAGTTCCAGATCTTGTGGAGAATTTTGATGAG
>NW_006400300.1:253965-254649 GCF_000299155.1 Elephantulus edwardii
TGAACAAGTTTCGGCCGGGCGGCGCACTTCCCATTGCGTCATAGCTCCGCGCCGGCCGCCATGCGGGTGGGCGGGGACGGGTCTTCCACGTAGCCACGCCCATTGAGTTCTGTCGCCCACGACTCCGCCCCCTCGGGTGGAGCCTGAATGGACCAGGACTTTGTGCTCCCCAGACTCTGTCCCGGAACCAGCCATATCTCTAAACCTCGCCTCCATGTCGCCAGCTCCACTTTGGTCGCTGCCCCAATCAACTTTGGCCCCTGCCCCAATCGAAGTCACTTCATGCCACACCCTCGACTGGAACCTTATATTCTACAACTGCAGGTGAGACAAGCTAGAGGAGCGAGGACACCAGAGGCTGCACAAGTGGCAGGTAAGGGGCATGAACTCCCCACTCTGCTGAGAGTCGGCAAGCCTCTCTCTCACTCACGGGAAAGGAGTATGCGCCCCAGACTCAGTGGAACTGCGGGACCCGAGATCCCAGAGCGAGAATAACCCAAGACTCTGGATGCTCTCTAAAATCCCTTCCCCCAAAACACGCCCCCCTCCCCATGCTGTTCAGAGAATCCCAGTCGGGGTCCAGTTCTGAACAGCCCTACTGCCTTCTTCGCTCCCAAATCAGATCAGATCCATTGCCATGCAGTGGGATTCAATTTATAGCGACCCTCCCTCCACTGGGTTTCC
>NW_006400300.1:255006-260317 GCF_000299155.1 Elephantulus edwardii
TCCAAATACTACAGAGTATCTCAAGTCATAAAAAAGACAAACCCCCCCACCATAATGAATGAGAATGATTGTATGAAACGTAATGCGTATAAACTTTGTACACAACCAAAGTAAAATTAAAAAAAAAATAATAATAAAGAATTCTTTACTGGGGAAACAAAAATGATATATCTATTTAGTAATGATTAGCAAAAACATATTTTATATAACACTACCATATAATTAGTATAATAGGAATATGCTGCTGTTAAGTTTTCAACAGCTTAAAAAATTTATTTTCTTATATTTGCCATTGTTTTTTTCTTTTTCATCATGTTGTATAATTACCACCATTATCTAGGTCAAAAATGCTTGTCTATTTCCTGTCTATACTACTTCATACATCAGGATAGAGAAAAGATTGAAACTGTCGACATATTTCTGAGGAGCAGCGATGTCACTATGAGGACTAAGATGTGCCTGATTCAAGACATGGTCTTTTCAATCACTTGCTATGCATCTGAGAGCTGGACAATAAATATGGTTGCCTAAAGAAGAAATGATGTCTCTGTCTTGTGGTACTGGAGAAAATTACTGAATAGGTCTTGGAGAAGGTGCAGCCAGAGTGCTCCATGGAGACAATGATAGACCTTCATCTCATATACTTTGGGCATATTGCTAGGAGAGGCTATTTTTGGAGAGAAACGTCTTGCTTGGAAAGGTGGAAGGATGTCTATAGAAAGGAAGACCCTCAGCCAGATGAACTGACACAGTAAAGTAACTGCCGCAATCTGCTCAAGGATGTAAAAGAGTGTGACAATGGCACAGGATGGGATAGTGTTCCAATCTGCTGTTTTATAGCATTGCTATGAGTCAACATTCAACTTGACGGCACATAATAACAACACTACATACTAGAGCCTTTATGGCCCTGTTGTTAGGTGCCTTCAAATTGATCATGACTCATAGTGACCCTACAAACATCAGATCTGAAACTTGCTCTATCTTGTGCCAACCTCACCTGTGATTTCTTTGAGCCCATTATTACAGTCACCGTGTCAATGCACCTTCTTGAGAGTCTTCCTCTCTTTCTCTGATCCTCAATCTTTTCCCAGCATGATGCTTTTTTCCAAGAACTGGCTCCTCCTAACACCATCTCCAAAGTACGTGGGATGCAGTTTTATCATCATTGTGTCTAAGTAGCACCTTGGCTGGACATCCTCCAATACTATTTGTTCTCTTGACATAATCCATGGGATATTCAGTTCTCTTCTCCAATACCACACTCAAAGGGCATCAATTCTTCTTCCATCCTTACTCACTGTCCAAATTTAAACTGCATACCAAGTATATTAACAGACCACGGCTTGGATCAGACACACCATAATCTTTAAACTGACATCTTTGCTCTTTAGTACTTTGGAGAGGTCCTTAACAGCCAATTTTCCCAATGTACTAGGTCTTTTGATGTCTCCATTGCTTGTACCAAGGGTATAGATTGTGCACCCAAGTAAGCTGAAATCATTGACAAATTTAAACTGCCTCCGTCTATCATGTTGTCTACTGAGGCAATGGTGAGGATTTTTGCTTTCTTGATGTTGAGACATAATCCATACTGAAGCCTGTAGCAAGTATGATGGCATAGTGTGCAATTTATCAGGCTGCCTACAGAAAGGTCAACAGTGTGAATCCACTAGTCACTCTGTAGGACAAAGACGGGCAGTTTCGTCCAGGAAAGAGTTACAGCTCTGGAAATCCTACAGAGAGTAGCTAAGATGTAGAATCACCTAGATGATAAGGGGTTTTTATTTTATATAGATAAAAAAACCTTTTAGTATTAGGAATCAATTAATTTGGCATATGTATTTAAATTTATCCATTTTAAGTGTACTTTTGATGATTTGACAAAATTACAAACCCAAATAAACACTAACTTGATCAAAATACAATATATTTATCAAAAAGTTCTGGGGTTTTTTGTTTTAAAGTAAAAGAGTGAAGAGAGAAAGAAATGAAGACCTAGGTGGGAGCTGCCAGGACAACCGTAGCAGAAAGTCTGCATCCAGAGAGGCGTGGGGAACACAGGAATACGAAAACTGCTTTTAGTGTTAGGACCCTTGAGAACGTCAGGACTTTGGTTTGACCAGACAAGGCCCAGGGCAAGTAGGCAATCTTAATGATGCCATCTGACACTGAGAGGACACTTTAAAAGCCCAAGTACAGAAGTATGCTAAGTGTTGGGCTTCTAACCCAAAGGCTGGCAGTTCAAACCCATTGGTCACTTCATGGTAGAAATAAAGATGAAGAAATCTCCTCCTAAATTTACAAGTTTTGGAATTCAATGAAAGGTTACTATTAGTCAGAACTAACTTAGGTTTTTGCCTTTTAAATGTGACTTGGTTTTGGTTTTTAAATGGCCATATTCTCAGGATATGCACAAATCAGAACTAATCTTCTCTCTCAATCCAAATTCCAACCCAGCAAAGGAAGAGAGACGCTATGGCACCAAGCCCATGCTTATATATATTTATAGCCATATACCCAGAGGCTGATGGGCTTAAGTTTAGACTAAACCAGTCTCCTATTGCTAATGCCTTCTAGCATCTGAAAGAAGCCAAAACAATTTCTCTCTGAGAGGAAGGAAGGAACCTTGATGCAAAACCTGAGAAATTCCCACGAAAACCATTAAAAGTAACAACAGAACACTGTCAGAGATAAGAGGCAAAATACAGTAAAATCAGGTTTCATGAAGAGAAAAAAAAAAGGGGGTACAAAATAGATTTTGCGCAGGTCCTGACTTACCAGCTCAGGGGTAGTAATAGCATCTAGCAAGCGCTGCAAAGGGAAATTGGCAATGGGGTGTGCAGCCAATGTCTGAAGATGTCCCTGGAAATGATCCTTAAAGAGGGTCTGGAGCTGTGGGGGCTCCAACACCAGTAAAATCTGCTCCAGAAGCCTAGAGCTTGTTTGATCACGCAGAAACAACAGTAAAGGGCTGAGGACAACAAGGAAAAAGACGAAGCAGTATTAACTCCACCTCATCCAAAATCTCATAGTTTTACATCACCTCATTCTTTCCACACAGCCCCATCAACCTGGACCTTTTCTGAAACCCTGACCATACCTGCCATCTGCTGAGGAATTACGAGTACTCAGGTAACCAATCACAGCACTGCAGAGATGGGCACAAAGCTGGGGTAGCTTGTGGTGTAAGATCTGTAGGGCCGTTTGAAGGCAAAAGCTGGAGATTTTGTCAGTGATAAACACTGTGAGAAAGGGCAAAAACAACAAACGCAGTTTTCTCAAAATCGAGACAGCTTACCTCAAGCTTCAAGCAACACAGTGTAAGGGACAATATCTACAAAGGGTCTTTAGAGACTACTTAGCAGTAAGAAACAAGATAAAACTTGAGGCTATGAGTAAGGTTCATCTAAATAAGGGTAAGCCCATTTACAGATGGGTTACAGAGCTCTCTTCTGCTTTTCTCCTTACCAGCAATGTCCTTGAGAAAGCAGGCACTCAAGTCTTGAAGGCGATTCAAGAAGGTTTCAGGGACTTCAAAAGCAGGAGCCTTACCTTCCAAGGCTGAGGATTTCTCTACTTCTACAGGAAAATCAAGAACACATGCAGTCATGAGATCCAACTACCATCCAGGAGGGAGATGAATCCCACTGATAAACAGAGATGTAGCTTGGGGATACAGAAGAGACACGGTATACCTGAATGTTTATTCACATCTGCATAACTCAACTAAATGTGTCTTTCCGCTTTGATTTTTCTAAAAAAACTTCTACCAGCTTCCCCATGGTCTGTAATGAGGTAGTCCAAACTCTTCCAACCAGAAACTTAAGGCAATTTAAATGAAGCTTTAGTTAAATTCTTTTTTCTCAGAGCTTTTAAAATGTAAGTAATAGTCTCCATCTCAATACTTTGGGTATGTTGCCAGCATGTTGGAGAAGGATGCTTGGAAGGCTGGAGGGACAGCGCAGGAGAGGAATACCCTGGAAGAGGTGAATTAACACAGTAACTGGGGTAATGTGGGTAGGTGTGTTGGAGACAATGAGATTAGGTTAAGATAGGGAAGAGTTCAGAGCTATTATTGTTCATAGGGCCGTTATGCAACTCTACTGCATATAACAAGAAGTACTCGTCTAGGAGTATTAGATAACATCAATTGAGTGGACATCAACTAAATTTTTTTTTAAATGAAAAGTTATGTGCTGCTGAATAAGAAAGAATTAAAAAGGAAAATAACACAGAGCAAACTGCCTGTAGAAATGTTGTTAAGTGCTGACAAATTATGTAGAACTCATAGGGACCCTATAAACAACGGATGTGAACCTTGTCCTATCCTCCAATATCCTAACCATCCCGAACACATTGGCGCCCACTGCAGCAGACACTGTTATTAATCTATCTCATTGGGGGTCTTCCTCTCCTTCATTAACCTTTCACCTTTTCAAGCAAGATGTCCTTCTCTAAAACATGTGAGACTAAACTTGACCATCCTTGCCCCCAAGGAGCACTCTGGTTACACTTTCTGCAAGACATCCATCTGACTGTTCTTTTGGCAGTTCCTGGGATATTCAGCATTCTTCTCTAACACCACAACTCAAAGGTATGGATTCTTCTACTGTCATCCTTATTCATCGTGCAGCTCTCAGATGCACAGCAGGAGATGGGAAAGACCGTGGTTTGAATGTGATGCACCATAGTCTTAAAGTGTACACCACTGCTTTTCAGGACTTTGGAAAGATCCCTCACAGAAGACTTTTTCCAGTGCTCTATGTCTCCTGATCTTCTAACTGCTGGTACCAAGGACGTTAACTGTGGATTCAAGCAAGAAGAAGAAATTGTGGACAATTTCAAATCTTTTCTCCATCTATCATGATTTTGTCTATTAGCCAAGTGGTGAGGATTTTTGTTTTGTTGATGCTGAGGTGTACTCCATATTGAAGTCTGCAGTCCTTGATCCTCTACAGTAAGTGTCTCAGGCCCTCTTCGTCTTTAGGAACCAAAGTTATGTCACCAGTGTAACACAGGTTGTAGAAGTTCAATGACACATTAAAGCTGATGCCACATTCCTCTTTATAAAGTCCACCTTCTTAAATGATGTGTTCAGTAAACAGATTGAACAGGTATGGAGAAAGGGTACAGTCCTAATGCACAACTCACCTGATTTGAAACCATACAACATTCTCTTGCGTTGTTTAGACTACAGCTTCTTGGTAAGAATATGTTTATCTCATTGTCTCCAGTGAATTTCCAAACACATAATAAATTACATGGGAAGCGATGGCCTATCTTTCTCCCATGGAGTCAAAGATGGATT
>NW_006400300.1:264547-270523 GCF_000299155.1 Elephantulus edwardii
TGCAAGCCAGACTTCCATGGTAGATTTCAGAGTGATAAATATTTTGGTGTCTCTGATTTGCCAGGCACTGGGCAAAGCACTAGAGTTACCAAGATTTCTAAACTATAGCTTCCACTCTTAAGTGATGAAAATTCAACTACAAGTTAGGTGCAGACATTGATAATTTCAGGGTAGTGTGAATATAAATCATGAGAGGACAGTGTTCTGAGAATGCTCTGGGATTACAGAGGTGGAGTATGCAGATTATATGGGGAAATTATCAGGAACTTGCTCTGGAGAAGGTGTTTTTTAAACTGAATCATAAAAGGTAAGAGTCATGTAAGGAAAGTCAGGAAAAGCACTCAGGCAAAAGGAGCTTCATAGGAGAGAGAGTGGTGAAAGTATATGCCTGCTGTGAGAAGTAGGGTGAGAGCATCAAAGTCCAAGAGGAGTGGTAGGTGAGGTGGAGAATGGGTCTTGGAAGACCCTTGACTTTATTCTTTAAGGGATCAAGGTTGTCTTCATGAAAACACTAGACTGACACTCTGCTAGAAATTTAAAAAAAATATATTGGAGGAATAAAAATGAGGGAATATTTCTAGACATCCAAATATGATCATCTAAGGTGATCATGGCTGATCTTCAGCAGATTTTCAGAGACTGTCAACCATACAGGGGGAGAGTGCCCGTCTTTCTCCAACAGAACCATCTGCCTGTAGGATTCTAGCACAACTCTTTGCGCACTAGGTCACCTTGCTTGCTGCAAGTGGAGAGGACTTAAGCACTTGCTACAAAAGATCAAGGACTATATAGCCTTCAGTGTGGACGACATCTCAACATGAAGGAAAAACCCTCACTATTGGACCAATAGTCAACATCATGATAGATGGAGTAAAGATAGAAATTGTCCATTGTTTCATCTTACTTAAATCCAAAATCAACCCCCTTGTAAGACATGTTGC
Organism: Elephantulus edwardii; assembly: GCF_000299155.1. Taxonomy (NCBI): domain Eukaryota; kingdom Metazoa; phylum Chordata; class Mammalia; order Macroscelidea; family Macroscelididae; genus Elephantulus; species Elephantulus edwardii. Next base: position 265,489 of record NW_006400300.1, read on the forward strand.
ACTGTGAAAGTCTGCAGTCAGGGACTTCTCCAAAGTGCTGGCAATCAAGGATGCCAGTTTAAAGACTAAGATGTTCCTGATCCAAGCCATAGTCTTTTCAATCAGTTGCTCTACATCTAAGAATTGGACAGTAAATAAAGAGGATAGAAGAATTGATGCCTTTTAGTCGTAGTGCTGGAGAAGAGCACCAGCTATCGCATTGGACAGCCAAGAGAATGAATTAATGTATCTTGGAGGGAGTATAGCTAGGGAGTGTACCTTACAGGCAAGGATGATGAAATTTCATCTCTTACTTTGGGCATGTAGATAGGAGGCCTACTCCTTGGAGAAAGATATCATCCTCAGAAAAGGAGAGGACCAGTGAAGAAAGGGAAGACCTTCAATGAGATGGATTGGTATGGTGACTGTAACAATGGGCTTTAGCATGGCAGAGATGAGAAGAATGGCACAAGACACAGCAAGGTTCAGATGTGATGGTTATAGGGTTGCTATGCGTTGTCCTTGACTTGGTTGCAACAATTCACAAGGTGCTGCAGTGCTGCAGGAGGACAGTAAAATTTTAAAAAGGCATAGTAAGATGACACATAACAGCATAGTAATGAAAGGACTTGTATTTACAGAACAAGGTATTTGAGGCAGGAAGATTAGTAAAAGTTACAAAGTTTGTTAAACTGTAAGCTTAAAATTCTTAAGTCAGTAAGGTTGTTACTTCCTTAGGTTTTTTATGTCCTACAAGTGTGATAAACATTCTGCAGGAGGCTAATTTTCTCTTATATCTTGCGTCTCACTACAGAATTCTTAGTTCATTTTATCTTAAACTTAATCTCTACCTGAGTTGCACATTATTTTAAACTTAATCTCTAACTGAGTTACACATTACACAGGGTCAATCTATATGCAGAACAGATCTCTGGAGAGGCTGGACTTTGTGAAGAAGAATGTGTTATCAGGATTGGAGGAAGACTTATCAACAACCTGTGTTATGCAGGACACAACCTTCCTCACAGAATGGAAGAGGACTTGAAGCGTTTGCTGCAGAAGATCAAGGGCGGCAGCCTTCAATATGCATTATATCTCAACATAAAAAAAAAAGTCCTTACCACCAGGTGAATAGACAGCATCATGGTAGATGGAGAAAAGATTGAAGTTGTTAACTAATGCATGTTGCTCACATGCACAATTAGCACTCGTGCACTAGCAGTCAGGAAATCAAAAAACAAGTTGCACTGGAAAAACCTGCTGTCAAATCTCTCCAGAGTGCTAAAGAACAGCAATGTCAGTCTAGAGACTAAGGTACACCTGGTCCTGGTCCAGGTCATGGTCTTCTCAATTGCTTGCTATGCATCTGAGAGATGGACAATGACTAAGAATGATAGAAGATTTATTGTAGTGGAAAAGAGGATTGAACTTACACCATGGACTGCCGAGACACAAATAGGTCTGTTTTGGAGATGGTGAAACCAACTTGCTCTTAGGAGGCAAGGGTTTTGAACTCTGTCTCACATACTTTGGACATGTTGCCAGAAGGGGCCAGGGTTTGGAGTTTCTTGGAAGCCATATCATCTTAAACTTGGAAGTTGGAAGTTTAAGATAGTGTGTTACTAAGCAAAGTGCAAGCTTAAGATAAAATAAGAAATCTACAGTAGAGACTGAAGATGTATCAGAAAATTAACCAACAGCATGCTTGGAAATGCATGGAAGGCCAGTACAAGAGAAGAAGCCTCTAAATGAGATTGATTGGCACAGTGACTGTTGCCAATTGGGTCAGGTGTGTCAGAGACGGTGAGGCTGGCTCAGATCAGACAAGATTCGTAGCTGTTAATAGAGGCGCCATGAGTCTTCTCTACGGCCCATAACAACAGAAACACAGGCAGCTCTAGTGACCTAGTAGGTAAGGATTTGTACAGCCAACCAAAGGGCAGGCAGTTCAAATCCATTAGCTGTTCAGCGGGTGAAAGATGGACTGACAATCTACTCTTGTGCAACTTAAAGTTTTGAAAACCCACTGGAGGGTCAGCTATGAGTTAGTTCCAATTTGACTGAAATGAGTTGATTGAATTGAGTAGAAATACAAGAGACAATCCCAGTGAGTAAAAATTTCATTTGGGAGTCAGGATGTGAACTAAGACTTGATATGTTTCTATTTTATCTGTAAATTTATTTACAGGTTCCAACTTCATTTAGTGCCCTGGGGGCATAGTCCTTAGGGACTTGGCTACTTTAAACCCAAAGGACGTCTTTCTCAAGCAGTCTGAATCTACCAGCTGCTCCTTGGGAGAAAGAGATAATATACTGCCATGTGATTTATAGCCTCTAAAAACTCGTTACATAGTCAGCTTCCAACTTGACATCCATGAGAGAGATCCATTTAACATTATTACTTCTATATCTTTTTTTTCTTATTAATTTTAATGAAAGTTTACAGAGACTTAGGGTTCCCAGTCATTCATTGTTGCACTTTTCTCCCTACCCAACCCTCCCCCCAATTCACTCTTCTTTTTGAAAAGAAAAACTCTTTCATTGCTATGCAATCCCTCTGCCCCAAGTCCACTCCACTGTACAGCCTTCACTCTGGGCTTCTGTAAAGACAAGAATACCTATTCATATGTCCCTTTTAAACAGTTCTCTACCTCATCTGTTTCAATGCAGTATACATGATTCCTCCCCTCCTTTTCTGTCTTCCTTCAACCCCAATGTCAGTCCCATTTTACAACAGTGGCCCTATGCAATATTGTTCTTTTGTGACTGAGATATTTCACTCAGCATAATGTCCTCCTGGGTCATCCATTTTGCATATTTCATGAGTTCCTTGTTTTTCAACGCTCCGTAGTATCACAGCTTCTCTTTTGTTGATGGCTTGGGCACTTGAGTTGTTTCCAGCTCTTTGCTATTGCGAACAAAGCCGCAATAAACACGGGTGTGCTTATATCTGCTTGGGTGACAGTTATGGTTTTTTTAGGGTAAATTTCAAGTAGTGGAATTGTTGGGTCAAATGGTATTTCTTTTTTTTTTTCTTTTATTTCATTATTTTTGTGTGTGTGTACCGTCAAATCAGACCTGACTGATACAGGAGGAGATTGTTCCTCCTTCTCCAGCACAGCATCTGGTGGATTCGAACCGTGCACCTCTGAGATTGCAGTGCAGCTTCTTGCCACTAAGCCACCAGAGCTTGCCTCAAATGGTATTTCTATTTGCAACTTTTTGAGAAAGCGCCATACAGCCTTCCATAGAGGTTGCACCATTTTACACTCCCACCAACAGTGTTCCATAAGGGTTCCAGTTTCTCCACAACCTCACCAACATTTGATATTTGGTGTCCTGTTAAATTTTGCTATTCTTACTGGGATGAGATGATATCTTATAGTTGTTTTGATTTGCATCTCTCTTAGAGCTAGGGATTTTGAACATTTCTTCATGTTCTTTTTGGCCATCTGAATGTCTTCTTTGGTGAAGTGTCTGTTAATATCTTGTGCCCGTTCTCCAATTGGGTTATTTACTTTTATCTTGTGGTGCTCAAGTATTTTATAAATTCTAGATTTTAAACATAAACATGAAACATTTTAAACATAACAAGATGACAGAACCTGTGTTTTAGACAGTTTACACTGTAATATGTAGAATTAATTTAAGCAGAAAAACTAGAGATCAAGTGAGCAGTCAGGAGACATTGCAGTCAGTTTAAGCAAGGTGGATGGTATCCAGAGCATGAGTCACGAGGATAGTGGGTATTAGTCAATAGATCTCCCTTCTCTTAAAGTGGAGAGTGGAGCTTATTTATAAAGGATAACGTAGACTGTGAAGTAAAAATAGTTCATGCGTAAGGGTTCCAAGTTCCAAGGAGGAGAGATGAAATGAAGGTAGGAGGGCTGAGGTGAATGGTGAAGGGTGAGAGCTATGAGCATGAGAGATGGTAATGACCAAAGACCAAAGCATGGTTATTCATTTCTCTAGAGAACTTCCCTCCCCTTTATTGTCCTCAAAGCACAGGATCCCAGAATATTTAATTGTGCTTTAGCAGCATGAATTCCTAGACCAAGAAGCAGTTGTGTGTCATGGTTGTATCCTTTCTCCATACCTATTCAATATGTATGCCGAGCAAATCATCCATCATCTATGAAGCTGGGTTCTGTGAAGAGGAGGATGTATGTCATCAGGACTGGAGGAAGACTCATCTACAACGTGCGTAATGCTGATGACACAACTTTGCTTGCCCTCTAGCTTAGAGAGTGGGAAAGGACTATCACTCCTCAAACTGCCACCAGATGACAATGTTGCCAGCATGTTCTCTGTTCTGATTCCTGTGGTTTGTCTTCTCAGTTCCCAAGCGTGCTTGGTAGTTGCAGTATGTCTCATGTTCAATTGTGAGCTAATCTTGTGAACTGTGTTTCTCTAGGCACAATCTCGTGGAGGCAAGTGTTATCCTGTGGTGTGTGATTCAAGCCAGGAGAGCCAAGTGCAAAGCCTGTTTGAGCAGGTGGCCCGAGAGCAGCAGGGGCGTCTAGATGTGCTGGTCAACAATGCCTTTGCAGGAGCCCAGGTGTCCTTTGAGCTCTAATCCCAGCTTTATGCTTCTGACTTCCTCCTATGGTTCTCTGAGTCCTCTTCCATACTCCATATTCCACTCTTTACCCAAACAGTCATATCTGCTGGTCTTCAGATTATTCATTATCCAATCTGTGTGTGCCTTCTAGGCAATCATGAACAGTATGAAGAAAACATTCTGGGAAGTCCCCGCCTCCATGTGGGATGATGTTAATGATGTTGGACTCAGGTGAATATCTCCCTTTCTCAGTAAGTCCTCATCTCCTTTTCTTTCCACAATCCACCACACTCTTTTACCTCTTCTCCCTTCTGACCAGTTTTCCCCACTTTCCTCTAGAGAAGTTCCTTTCAAGTGAGCCTGCACCTGAGTATGTCTGCTTTTGCCTGCATTCTGTTAGTAATTTTCATCAGAGCAAGGCTCTGATGGCTCACCTTGGCCTTACTCCCTGCCCACCCAAGAGAGTGCTTTCTCCTCCCAGTAATGCACATCTTC
>NW_006400300.1:270623-272917 GCF_000299155.1 Elephantulus edwardii
ATTTTGAACCATGTAGTGGTTCCTTGCTCTGTTCTGACAAATGCCTCTTGGTTCAAATATAGGTTTCTCATTAGCACGATCAAGTGTTCTGGGATTCCCATTCTTCTCAGAGTCAGCCACAGTTTGTTATGATCCACTAAGTCAAATGCCTTTGCATAGTCAATGAAACAAAGATATACACAGATATACATATGCATATAGTGGTGGTGGTGTTTGTGCTATCGAGTCAGAACTGACCCATTGTTGATCCTCCTTTTTCTATGGAGCAGCTGATGGTTTTGATCCACGTACCTTTGAGTTGGTAGCACAATTCCGTACCATTAAGCCACCAGAGCTCTCTATTTTACACACACACACACACACACACACACACACGGAGGGAGAAAGAAAAGCATGTATATATAGATATATAAATTTATGTATACACACACACAGAGCAGTATAATTTTTTTTTAAAGCCACTTCTCTGTAGAGCAACGATCCCTGCTGTGGAATCATCCCTAAAGAAACACAATAAGCTATGTCTTGCTAAACCCTGTCCCAGTTTCTCTAATTCCTAAAGGTCAAGCTCTCCATAAAATAACCTTATTCATCTGCTCTCCCCTTCCTAAAGCCTCTTCCCTAGGCCCACTTCCTGCTCTTCCATACTCACCAGATGACTGGGATCCTCGGGACCTGGCTCGCTCAGATTCCAGAAGAGTCCCTCCTAACACTTGCAGCAGAGTTCTGACCATGAAGCTGCCATGTGTGTCTCCACAGTAGAAAAGAAAGTCATCGCACACCTCGGCCGCTAGTCCCAGGACCAGTTCCTCCAAGGTCTCCGAGGGACCATCCTCCAAGTCCTCGTCCCACTCCTCCACTGCTGAGCTCCGCAGCAATCTAGGCAGCTGGAGCAAAGCACTTTGCAACACATGCACCCCGCACCGATGACAAGCCACAAAGCGTATGTTGGGACGCAGAGCAATCCACACTCGACACAATGGTTTCAAAGGACTGAACCCCAACAGTTCTTGTAGCATTTCACTGCCAGTCCTGTTTGTGGCCAAGGCTAGGGCTTGAACCTCCACTTCCTTCAGTACATTCTGCACCATTAGCTCTGGAAAGAAAACATGGGGGGAATCAGATTGCATTCCACCATGCAATAAAGGCATCAAAGTCGAGGATAAAGAAATGAGAAAGAACACTAAATTCCCACTCTCTGGGGTCCTACACAAATGTCCTTGGGTGGCCCAGAAATTTAACCCAGACCATGATCTCCTTTGGATCCTCGCGGAAACTGCTACTTACCTCGTTCTTCCCCGGTCTCAGGAGCCTCTTTCAGAGCCAACAGCGCCCGGCGAAAATACCCTAAAGCTTCGGGGCTCAGATGGGGCTGCGCATCGGGAGCAGGACGCGAAGGCCCGTCAGGGGGCGGCCGGGGTTGTCGCTCGCGGCCAGGCGTGGGGCGAACCGACCCCTTGGCCCCACGCCCACGTTTGCTGCCAGCCGGGAACCGGCGCGCTGACTTGTGAGGGGAGCGCGGACCCAGCCCCATGGGTGCCCCAACAAGTTTCGGCTTTGAAAACGATCTCAACCCGCGGCCTTAATCAGATCAATTGAACAAGTTTCGGCCGGGCGGCGCACTTCCCATTGCGTCATAGCTCCGCGCCGGCCGCCATGCGGGTGGACGGGGACCGGTCTTCCACGTAGCCCCGCCCATTGAGTTCTGTCGCCCACGACTCCGCCCCCTCGGGTGGAGCCTCAATGGACCAGGACTTAGTCCTCTCCGGACTTTGTCCCGGAAACGGTCACCGTATCTCTAAACCTCGCCTCCATGTCGCCGGTTCAACTTTGACCCCTACCGCAGTCCTGGTCACTTCATCCCACACCCTCGACTGGAACCGTGAATTCTCCCAGTGCAGGTGAGACAAGCTAAAGGACCGAGGACTCCAGAGGCTGCACAAGTGGCAGGTAAGGGGCATGAACTCCCCACTCGGCAAGCCTCTCCCTCACTCCTGAGCGGGAAAGGGGTATGCGCCCGATACTCAGTGGGACTGCGGGACCCGAGATCCCAGAGCGAGAATAACCCAGGACTCGGGATGCTCTCTAAAGCCCCTTCCCCCAAAACACGCCCCCCTCCCCATGCTGTTTAGAGTATCCCAGTCGGGGTCCAGTTCTGGACAGCCCTACTGCCTTCTTCGCTCCCAAATCAGATCAGATCCATTGCCATGCAGTGGGATTCAATTTATAGCGACCCTCCCTCCACTGGGTTTCCAAAGAGGTAAATCTTTCCAGTAGACTGCACATCTTCTCCC
>NW_006400300.1:279917-282913 GCF_000299155.1 Elephantulus edwardii
TATGGGAGTTGGAATTAACTCAATAGAAACTCATTTTGGTTTGATTATTTCACTGTTTATTATTGTTAGGATGATGTTACTCCCTTGGCTAGTAAAATTTACTCAGTGGATGTGGGAGTAACCAAGAGATTATCAAGAAGTGTTTGTTCAAAGTGTTTAAAACACCTGTTGCTCCAGTTATGATACTCTGTGAGCCATCTGAAAAAGTAAGAATAGGATGTGATAGTGAATTTCAAAGTGGAAGAGATTGTGAGAACAGCCTAGAGACAAGAAAGTAGACTCAAAGAGTTGGAAAGTGGCAGCGCCCATGTTCATAACAAGAAGCTCTGGTGACATAGTTTGTAGGGAGTTGCACTCCTAACCCAAAGGTGGTGTTTGTTGGCAGTTTGAGTCTACCAGCTGCTCTGAGGGAGAAACATGAGCAGTCTTCTCCCATGAGATTTATATGGTAAACTGAGTTAGTTCCAACTTGATGTCAGTAAGATATCCATAACCCTCCTAAGATGGATGTCTTCCATTCCTCCATTTCTTCCTGGTCAGAACCCATTACATAGAGGCTCAGACTGATGCATTATGCAATGTAAAGGCCTCTTTGTAAGTCTCTTGGTTAAAGGCCTATATAATATTATTTATCTTATTATCATTCCTTTCTCTTTCCCTTTGTATAGCTAATATTAATAGTCTGGTACATATTTTCACATAAATGGCTTTCATTCTTTTTCTTTTCTCATTTTTTTCCTCGCATTCTTTTTAATACCCCCAAACTAGTCTACTGGGAGAATGTAGCATAATTTGTGTAACCCATATTTGTAGCAATTGGACTATTTAATATGTCAAAAGAGATTGATTGTTCTCTTTCACCAACGTCCCACTAACATGGGCCGCATTAGCACCAAAACTGTGAAGAAGGTGGCCCGGGTCATCATTGAGAAATACTACATGTGCCTGGGTAATGACTTCCACATGAACAAGCGCGTGTGTGAGGAGATTGCCTTTATTCCCAGCAAGAAACTCCAGAACAAAATAGCAGGCTGTGTCACACATCCGATGAAGCAGATTCAGAGAGGGCCTATGAGAGGCATCTCCACTAAGCTACAGGAGGAGGAGAGAGAAAGGAGTGATAATTATGTACCAGAGGTTTCAGCCCTGGATCAGGAGATCATTGAAGTAGATCCTGATACTAAGGAAATGCTGAAACTCTTGGACTTTGCCAGTCTGTCCAACCTGCAGGTCACTCAGCCCACAGTTGGGGTGAATTTCAAAACACCACTTGAGCCGGAGCCGTTTGAGTCTGTCTGCTGTGCTCTAATATTTTCAATAAACTTGGGCACACCAGAAAAAAAAAAAGATTGATTAAAAATACAACCCAATCCTATAGTTTATATCCTGCCTCTTTTAACATAACTGCCTAATGTTACTCCTGCCTCATTAATACTATACCAAACCAAAACCCAAACCCATTCCCACTGAGTCTATTCCAATTATTGCATGGCAGATCTCCCTCAGGTTTCGGAAGCTGTAAATCCTTATAAGAGAAGTCGGCTCATCTTTCTCTTTGGAACAGCTGGTGGGTCTGAATAACTGACCTTCCAGTTGGGAGCCCAACACTATTCCACTAGAGATCCATCATACCATACAAGTTAGGATTTACAATACATAGGATAATTACATCAGATCACAAAGTAGAGGATGATTACACAATTCTGAGAATCACAATCTAGTGAATGTTGCAGTTTAGTCCATAACAGTATGTATGTACATTACATATGCATATATATTAGTTTTAAGAACACATATCTGTCAATCTTTTATAGTTTCTGTTATTATAAAACTAAGAAAAGCTCCAAGTTTATAAACATCTTCACCCATTTCTCCTTTCACTTATTTATTTTTGGAGACACAATTCAATTTGTAATTGCCATCCATGGATGTTATATCAATATCTTGGCTGGGTTTGTATTATTGTTTTCTTTTGAATGAAACTTTATAAATCATATTGGGTTTTCAATCTTTCATACCCATGTGTTTTCTTTTAGTACTTTTGTGCTTTCAGGTTTTCGGACTGCTGTGGTGATTTTTTTAGGTCTCCTATTATTATTGCTGGTGCTCTGGTGGCCTAATGGACTCAAAGGCAGGTGGTTCAAATCCACTAGCTGCTCTGAGGGAAAATGGTGGACAATATGTGCTATTTACAGCCTCTGAAAGTTGGTTCTGACTAGATAATTAATATCTTTATACCCAAAGTTAATACCTAAATTCATGAATCAACTCAATACGCTGGAACAGAAAAATCAACAACTCCACTATAGTAGTCATTGTCTCACTACCATCTGTAGCTAGCCAGCTCTCCTAAATCTACTTATTGAATGATCCAACATTCCCCATTGACTTCATTAGAATTTATTTTTATATGTTCATTCTTATCTTCATTTTCTGTCTGTACTTGTGCTTTTACATTAGACAGAATAATATTTTCTTTATGTATGTTAAAAGTTTCTCAGACTCCCCTCCATGATATTTTATGTTTATAATTGTTACTGTAAATTTTATTCCATTAGATCTTCTAAATATTTCCATTTCTGTCATTGGATGAGTTTGACCTGTTTTCCTTTAAGAACGGCCCATTAACCCCTGATCTCCTAGATCTGCAGCCTTCCTTCCATCACTGCCACTAGGGGATACTGACCTTTCTGATGGCCTGCAGTGCCCAGGCCAGCTCTGATCTGGAATTCCTCTTCCTTCCCCTACCCCATCTTCCAGAGGCCACTACTTATGCTCAGTGTATGGGGCACGTCTGATGGTACCAGCTCGCCGGGGACTCATCGTGGTCATCTCCTCCACTGGGGGTCTGCAGTACCTCTTCAATGTCCCCTATGGTGTGGGCAAAGCTGCGGTGAGGACCCAGAGACATGTGGGATTAGGAGGAAGTGTAGAATAATTGTGTTACCCATGGATCAGGAGATCCAGGCCCTGCAGGATGGGATCAGATTCGCTGC
>NW_006400300.1:283013-284850 GCF_000299155.1 Elephantulus edwardii
TAAAACAGGGGGGTCAGCAGTTCTCGACTGAAGACCTCAAGCCATGCTTCTCTGAGTATTTATTTAGAATCCTAAGATAAAAAAAGTAAAATCACAAGGAAGTACAAAACAAAGGATAATGGTGAAGTCTTTTACAGATAAGGCCAAATTCCTCTTTATGCTAATCTCAAGAGGGAGGGGTTAATTTGACAAAAACTAAGAACAATGTTAACTCCTAGGGAACACCCCATTGCCACAAGGTGGCCTTCAGTTTGTATCAAGCTTCCCTCATTTCCCCAAACAGCATTTGGTCTACTATTATTAAATTTAATAGTTGGCTTCCCTCACTCTGGGATTACAGAGGGGGAGTATGGAGATTATATGGGGAAATTATCAGGGAACTTGCTCTGGAGAAGGTGGTTTTTAAACTGAATCATAAAAGGTAAGAGTCACATAAGGAAAGTCAGGAAAAGCACTCAGGCAAAAGGAGCTTCATAGAAGAGGGAGAGTGATGAAAGTATGTGCCTGCTGTGAGAAGTAGGGTGAGAGCATCAAAGTCCAAGAGGAGTGGTAGGTGAGGTGGAGAATGGGTCTTGGAAGGTCTTTGACTTTATTCTTTAAGAAATCAATGTTGTCTTCATGAAAACTCTAGACTGAAACTCTGTTAGAAATGGGGGAAAAGTTATTGAAGTAATAAAAATGAGGAAACATTTCTAGACATCCAAATATGATCATCTAAGGTGATCATGGCTGATCCTTCAGCAGATTTTCAGAGACTGTCAACCATACAGGAGGAGAGTGCCCGTCTTTCTCCAACAGAACCATCTGCCTGTAGGATAGTAGCACAACTCTTTATGCACTAGGTCACCTTGCTTGCTGCAAGTGGAGAGGACTTGAAGCACTTGCTACAAAAGATCAAGGACTATAGCATTCAGTGTGGATGACATCTCAACAGGAAGAAAAAAAATCCTCACTATTGGACCAATAGTCAACATCATGATAGATCGAGAAAAGACAGGAATTGTCAATTGTTTCATCTTACTTAGATCCACAATCAACCCCCTTCTACCAGCAGTCAGGAAATCAAGACATGTTGCACTGTGAAAATCTGCAGTCAGGGACTTCTCCAAAGTGCTGGCAATCAAGGATGTCAGTTTAAAGACTAAGATGTTCCTGATCCAAGCCATGGTCTTTTCAATCACTTGCTCTACATCTAAGAATTGGACAGTAAATAAAGAGGATACAAGAATTGATGCCTTTCAGTCGTAGTGCTAGAGAAGAGCACCAGCTATCCCATTGGACAGCCAAGAGAATGAATTAATGTATCTTGGAGGGAGTGTAGCTAGAAGGCTTCTTAGAGGCAAGAATGGTGAAACTTCATCCCATATGCTTTGGATATGTTAGGCGGGCCAGTCATTGGAGAAAGATCTCATCCTCGGAAAAGTAATGGATCAGCGAAAAAGGGAAAACCCTTAAGGAGATGAATTGGTACAGTAACTGTAACAGTGGGCTTTACTGTGGCAGAGATGATGAGAATGGCAAGGGATACGGCAAGGTTCAGATGTGATGTTTATAGGGCTGCTATGAGTTGTACAAGCTTAAGCTTTGCTGAGCGAGTTCGGCCCTTTTGATTTTCTGACTCCACCTCCTTGCACATTTCGTTGTAATATTTTGCTTTGTCATCCCATGCTGCCTTTTGAAATCTTCTATTCAACTCTTTAGTATTTTGAATTCTTCCTTGTGCTTTGGCTTCTCTGCACTCCAGTGCAATTTTCAGAGTATCTTCTGACATCCATTTTGGCCTTTTCTTCCTCTTCTGTCTTTGCAATGACCGTTTGCACTCTTCCTGGATGATACC
>NW_006400300.1:284950-289170 GCF_000299155.1 Elephantulus edwardii
TAATATTTTCTTTATGTATGTTAAAAGTTTCTCAAACTCCCCTCCATGATATTTTATGTTTATAATTGTTACTGTAAATTTTATTCCATTAGATCTTCTAAATATTTCCATTTCTGTCATTGGATGAGTTTGACCTGTTTTCCTTTAAGAACGGCCCATTAACCCCTGATCTCCTAGATCTGCAGCCTTCCTTCCATCACTGCCACTAGGGGATACTGACCTTTCTGATGGCCTGCAGTGCCCAGGCCAGCTCTGATCTGGAATTCCTCTTCCTTCCCCTACCCCATCTTCCAGAGGCCACTACTTATGCTCAGTGTATGGGGCACGTCTGATGGTACCAGCTCGCCGGGGACTCATCGTGGTCATCTCCTCCACTGGGGGTCTGCAGTACCTCTTCAATGTCCCCTATGGTGTGGGCAAAGCTGCGGTGAGGACCCAGAGACATGTGGGATTAGGAGGAAGTGTAGAATAATTGTGTTACCCATGGATCAGGAGATCCAGGCCCTGCAGGATGGGATCAGATTCGCTGCCCTTACTGTTCCCTCTAGTCCTCCAGGAAAAGCTCCTTTGTTTTGGCTTCTTTGCAGTTGCTGGAACAACACCACACTGGGGAAGGTGGGCAGCTGAGTCTTCTGGGCCCCTGAGAAGGGCAAAGGCATTATCGGGGGAGCAAAGAGGGTCCAGGGAATGTGACATGACTAGTACTGTGGAGTGCTCACTCTGCCTCTTTCTCTCTATAGTGCGACAGAATGGCTGCTGACTGTGCCCATGAGCTACGGAGCCATGGTGTCAGCTACGTGTCTCTGTGGCCAGGGCTGGTGCAGACAGAAATGATAGTGGAGGCCAAGGAGGACTTGGCCAAGGATCCTGAGTTCAAAGAGGTCAGCAAAGGGAGGGTGACAATGGCAGGCAATACAGAGGAAGCTGCCTCTCCATTCACAATGACAAGATAATAACAGTGACAACAACAATAACCATCTGGCTAGGTAGAGGGCTGAGCACTGTCCACTGTTTCCTTTACGCCTGTAAGGGAGATAGCATCTTCACTTTGTAGATGGAGAAAATGACATTTGGAGAGAGTAATAAACTTGCTCAAAGTCACATAGGTCATAAATAGAAAAGCTTCCTAGGGAAATGGGAAGACTATTGAGCTCCCAAGCCCATGCTCTTGCCTCCTGCCTTGATCTACTGACCTGGAAGCTCCCGACACTTGTCGGTACTCACAGTCAGCATCTCCTGCTTCAGGAATGGCAGTGGATCCCAGTCGCTGGGTACAGGCTTATCCACATTTGGGGAGAAGATGGTTCTGTCGATGGAACAAGGAAGGACTCTTTCCTGGAACAGAAGCTGAAAGAAGAAGACTCCAATACTAACCTTTTCTCTTTCTGTCCTCTGTACAGATTATGTCTGATTTCTCAATTGCAGAGACCACAGAATTGAGTGGCAAATTCATTGTGGCTTTAGCAACAGGTAAGGAGGTTGGGGATAGTTAGCTGTCAAAACAAAACAAAACAAAAGGCATGGAAGGAATATAGCAGCCAGTCACCAAATCCGGGTTCGGGAAATAGTTGAAAATTAAATTTTTTTTTCCCCTTTCTTCTGGCTTCTTGAATCCCAAAGACAGGATTCTCAGTCTGAGTTTTGGAGCCATTAGGAACTAGCTCCTAGGAAGTGGCCAGTACCCAGAGGCTTAGGAGCCTTCCTAAGAACAGAGAAAAACAATTGTCCTATATTCCTGAGCCTGTGTCAGTGGTGCCTTGTCCCACTGAACCCAAACCCCATTATTGTGTGCCACACTCCCATGCCACTTCTTACTATGTATGTATCCACAGACCCCAATATCCTGAGACTAAGTGGGAAGGTATTGCCATCTTGTGACCTTGCTCGACGCTATGGCATTAAGGATGTAGATGGTAAGTGCTCTGGGCCCAAGAACCAGCCTTTACTTCTCTTTTTCTGTTGTCTGCTTACTTTCTCCACGGCCTTTTGTTCCTCGCTTCTCGCTCAGTCATATCAGCCTAGACTGGAATGTTCAATGAATGGGAGACAAGAGTCTAATCATGTTCCTGTTGTCCCCAGGCCGCCCTGTCCATGACTATCTATCCATGAAATTTCTTCTGACACACACTTCCAAGCGGGGCTGGCTGGCCAGCTACATACCCAGCTTCCTACGAATGCCCAAGTGGATGATAACCCTCTATGCCAGCAAGTTCTGATGTTCCTGATGTCATGGCTCCACATTCTTGTCAGCCAGGCTGGGGTGGTTTGGCCTATCTCAATGGACCAGCACAGCAGTTTACCCCACTCAGATTCTTGATGAAGGGAAAGGCCTCTTCTGTGTGCCCGTGGTGAGCTCTAGGGACTCTTACAGGTCCTTCATTGTGCCTTGGCTTTCCTTGTTCCAACATTTTACATCTGCCTATGTATTGAAATGTGCCCTAGGGGTTAATAAAGATCTCATTTCTTCTTCAACATATTTTGAGTCCTGATTTTTGCTCCAAAAAATAGTAATTACTTAAAGAAATCCTCTTAGTCATTTGAGTCTTTATTCTAAATGCTTAGCAGTCTTTCTGTTAAAAAACCATTTAGGCTCCTCAGGACTTCATCCCTGGGACAAGACCCTTTCCTTCAAACCTATTCCTGCTGTTCCCCATGGCTCTCCAGCTTGAGGCAGGAGGCAGGAGCACACCCCAAACTCACTCTACCATCCCTTCCCCTCACTGCTCCAGAAGGATGTCTACTTGTGTTTTATTAATTATGCACAGGCATTTTACCGTGTGGATCACAACAAATTATGGCTAATATTGGGAAGCATGGGGATCCTAGAACACCTAATTGTGCTAATACAAAACCTATACCTAGACCAAGAGGTGGTGTGCAAACAGAGCAAAGGAACAATGCATGGCTTAAAATCAGGAAACGTGTGTCAGGACTATCTCTTTACTCTGTAACTATTCAATCTGTATGCTAAGGAAATAATTCAAGATTCTAGACTTTATGAAATGAATGTGGCATCAGGATCAGAGGAAGACTCATCAACAGCCGGCATTATGCAGATGACATAACCTTGCTTAATAAAACTGAGGAGCACTTGAGGTGCTTACTACAGAATATCAAAGACTAAAGGAGAACCAGAAGCACTTGCTGCAGGTCAAGAACTGTGGTCTTCAATATGCACTGAAGTTCAACATGAAGAATACATATTTTCACCACTGGGCCAATTGGCAACACCATAATAAATGGAGAAAAGATATTGAGGTTGTTAACAATTACAGCTTGCTCGGCTCCACAATCAATACTCTTGGCACCAGCAGTCAGGAAATCAAAAGATGAACTGCACTGGGAAAATCTGCTGTCAGGAACCTTTCCAGAGTTCTGAGGAGCAGTATTAAGTCAGTCTAGAAATCAAGGTGCGCCTGATTCATGTCAGTCTAGAAAGCAAGGTGCGCCTGATCCAAGCCATGGTCTTGGCAATTACTTCCTATGCATCAGAGAGTTAGACAATGACTAAAGATGACAGAAAAAGAATTGATGCTGTCAAGTTATGATGCTGGAGAAGAGTACTGAACATACCATGGACTGCCAAGAGAACAAACAGATCTGTCTTGGACAGAGAAAGCTGAAGCCATGTTTGTCCTTGGAGGTAAGGATTTTGAAGCTCTGTGTCACATATTTGGGGACATGGCCAGGAAGGACCAGTCCTTGGGGAAGGATATAATGCCTGGAAGGGTGGAGGGAGAGCATACAGAAGGGAGACCCTGGATGAGATGAATTGACATAGTAACTGGAGTAATGAAGGTGGGTGTGTCAGAGTCAATGAGACTGGCTCAAGACAGGGCAGGCTTTAGAGCTATTGTTCATAGGGTCACTATGAGTCACAAGCAACTCAATGGCCCAAACAACAAAAGCCTTCAATATGGATTACATCTCAACATCAAGAAAACAAAACTGGGCTAATAGCATAATCCTAGATAGAGAAAAGATTGAAGTTGTATTTTGTCTTCCTTAGATCTACAAGCAAAACCCTTGGTACCAGCATTCAAGAGATCAAAAGATATGTTACATTGGGGAAATCCACTATCAAGGATTTCTTTAAATTCAAAAGAGCAATGATTTTACTTTAAACATTAAGGTGCACCTCATTCAAGCCATGACCTTTCCAGTCACCTGCTATGCATCTGAAAGTTGGACCGTGAATAAGGAGGACAGAAGAGAAATTA
>NW_006400300.1:289510-297183 GCF_000299155.1 Elephantulus edwardii
ACTTCAGGGATGCCTACTGCCCTCCAGCTGGGCTCGATCAAGCTAGACCAGTGTCCCCTAGATTTACGATTTCCTGAAATTTGAGAGAGAGAGACACTTCCCAAATCAGATGAGAGGAAGATGAGCCACTAATGACACTGACACTCATTTACTTCCTTTCTGAGTACCTCCTGATGTGCATCCTGCAGAACCGACTGTATGAGCCCTCTAGAACCGCCTTTCCTGTTCAAGGACTTAGGTCAGCCAGAGTCAAGGTGACAGCGACTGTGTTGGACGCAGAGGAGCCAAGTCCATTCTGAGGGAGGGTTCCAGCCAGCGGCTTCAATGACCACCCAACTTAATGCATGGCTGCTGTAAATCAGACAGATGGAAAACAACCTTCTTTGTAAATCTGCAGGGTGAGAGCTGAGGCTGCCCATGTTGTCTGTAATAGCTGTGGTCTTCTTGTGACTTTGTGTGGTCAGCAAGCACCCATCTTCTGTTTCAAGGGGCTGGCTGAGGTACAACTCCCATTCACACTGGAGTAAACTGAGAAGTTTATTCAGTACCCCCATAAAGGGTTAATACCCTAAAGGATTTCAGGAAAAGAGACTTGTTTTTCACTTTAAGAAAAAAAAAAGATAAAATTCGCATGGTTCATAATACAATAGATATCAAAGGGTGAAGAGTCTCCCATTCCTGCCTCTAGCGACAGTGCCCAGGAAGAGTGACTGTTGCTTTTATATTCTTGGGTCGCTTGGGTAGCTACAGAGGGTGCCTATGCTTATCCAAGCAAACATCTAAACATTATAAGGAGAACTTTGACTGCATGTGAATCTGAGCTTCTTTCTTCACCTAAGTGGCTGTATTTTCTGGTTTCTGAGATCTGTTCTAGAATGCCCTGGGTGGTATAAACTAACCTGAAGGTTGAAGGTTCAAATCTACTTCAAGATATCTTGAAAGAAAGGTCTGATGATCTGTGTTCAAAAGGTCAAAGCCTCTGAAAGCATATGGAGCTACCATGAGTTGGCAGCTGCTTTCCTGTTTGCTTATCTGACCCCTGTGTTTCACAGTTCTAACTTAGCCAGAGTCCCATCCCTTCCTACAGCTGCTCCCATCACTGGGCAATTTTAAGTTCAGTCAGCAGAGATGACAAGAGTGAAAGAGAGCTTACAAGCCTAAAGAACCGAAAATAATGGCCCCACAGCATAAATGAGCAAGAAACCAGCCCGAGCAGCCCTGCCTAGCCCTGGTCTCGTCCCTGGAAGAGAACTTAGGAGATGCAAGTTACATTCAGAGGTTTTTCTATTTAGAACAACTCCCACACTTCACCAAAGAGGACATTCAGATGGCAAATAAGACACATGAAGAAATATTAAAAATCCTTAGGTATTGTTGTTGTTGTTATGTGCCATCGAGTTGCTTGCGACTCATAGTGACCCTATGTACAAGAGCTCTAAATGCTGTTCTAGCCTATGCCAACCTAACCATCTCAAACTCACTTTTTCCCACTGCACCAGTCACAGAATCGATCCATCTCATCAAAGGTCTTCCTTTCCTTCCACCCCTCCACTCTACCAAACATGATGTCCCTCTCCAAGGACCCCTCCTTGCAAGATGCCCAAAATATGTCAGACGAAGTTTCAGAATCCTTGACTCCAAAGAGCCTTCCAGCTTCACCCTCTCCAGGACAAACCTGTTTGTTCTCCTAGCAGTCCATGGTATATTCAATACTCTTCTCCAGCACCACAGCTCAAAGGCATCAATCCTCTTTCTGTCAACCCTATTCACTGTCCAACTCTCTGATGCATAGCACATAATTGCAAAGACTATAGCCTGGAACAGGTGCACCTTAGTCTCCAGCCTGACATTGTTGCTCTTCAGTACTCTTGAGAGGTCCCTCACAGCCGACTTTCCCAATGCAATTCGTCTCCTGATTTCCTGGCTGCTGTTACCAAGAGTGTTGACTGTGGAGCCAAGTAAATTAAAACTTTTAACTATCTCAATCTCTTCACCATCCATGCTGATGCTGGCAATTGGCCCAGTGGTTAGAATCTTTGTTTTCTTGACACTGAGCTTCAGTCCATATAGAAGGCTGTAGTCCTTGATCTTCTGCAGCAAGCGCTTCAGGTCCTCCTCAGTTTCAGCAAGCAGGGTTGTGTCATCTGCATAACGCAGGTTGTTGATGATTCTTCCACAAATCCTGATGCCACGTTCCTCTTCGTATAGCCCAGCATCTCGGATGATGTGTTCTGCATACAGATTGAAAAGGTATGGAGACAGAATACATCCCTGATGAACCCCCTTCTTGATTTTGAACCATGTAGTGTCTCATTGCTCTTGGTCCAAGTATAAGTTTCGTATTAGCACAAGCAAATATTCTGGATTCCCATTCTTCTCAGAGTCAGCCACAGCTTGTTGTGATCCACACAGTCAAAAGCCTTTGCATAGTCAATTAAGCACAGAATAGACATTCTTCTGGTCTTCTTTGCTTTCTGCTAAGATCCATCTGACATTAGCTATAATATCCCTAGTACCACGATCTCTTCTAAATTCAGCCTGCAAATCAAAATAACTATGAGATATCATCTCATCCCAGCAACAATAGTAAAGTCCAAACAACTATGAGATATCATCTCATCCCAGCAACAATAGTAAAGTCCAACAGGGCAACAAACAACAAATGCTGGTGAGATTGTGGAGAGATTGGAACACTTCTTCACTGCTGGTGGGAATGTAAAATGATACAACCACTATGGAAGGCAGTCTGATGCTTTCTTAGAAAGCCAGAAATAGAAATATCCCTTGAGCAAACAATTCCACTCCTAGGACTATACCCTGAAGAAAGCAGAGTTGCCACCTTAACAGATCTATGCACACCCATGTTTACTGCTGCTTTATTCACAATAGCAAATAGATGGAAGCAACCCCAGTACCCACCAACAAATGAATGGATAAAAAAAAGCTATGATATATTCACAGAATGGAATACTACACAGTGCTGAAAAAGAAAGAACTCATAAAATATCACACAACAGGGGTTGCATGGAGAACATTATGCTGAATGAAATATTTCAGTCGTAAAAGGACAATTACTGAATAAAACCACTGTTATAAAACAGAAATGGCATGGGGATTGAGGAGAAATTGAGAAAAGCGGGGATAAACAATGAACTCTATATTGGAATAGATAAAGGAAAGAGCTGTTTAAAAAGCTTATATGATTAGGCATTATCTGTGTGATTACAATCCAGAAGAAGAGGTGCACAGCAAAGTGGACTTGGGGAAGTGTTGGGGGAGAGGAGATTATGCAATAATAAAAACATAAAAAGCTGTGTTTGTACTGGGGGAATCTGCTCTTAAGAACCTCTACAAAATTCTAGAGAACAAGTACATCCATTTAAAGATCAAGGTACATTTGATGCAAGTCATAATATTTTCTGTTGCTTCCTATGCAACTGAAAGCTGAACAATGAATATGGATGATCGAAGAAAAGTCAATGTCTTTGAATTTTGGTGCTGGCAAAAGGTAGTGAATATCTCATGGACTGCCAAGAGAACAAGCAATCTGTCTTTGAGGAAGTGTATCCAGAGTGCTCCTCAGAGGCAAGGCAGGTGATTTGCCACTCACTTTGGGCAAATTTTCAGGACAGAGACATCACACATCATGCTGGGGAAAGTAGATGGTCGGTGAAAGAAAGGGAGATCTCAACAAGGTGAACTGACTACCACAATGGGCTCACTGAGCATGACAGAGATTGTGAGGATGGTGCAGGATGTGGCAAGGTTCAGGTCTGTGGTTCAAAGGGTCGCCACGAGTCACTTGATAACACCTCACAACGGTAGTTTGGGTGAAAGTTAAAGCTAAAGTAAATTTTAAAAGTAACAAGAACCACAAACACTTGCTAACTACTCTGAGTATCTTCAGTGATAATTTATGTCATGAGGCTTGGAACTCTTAAGTTAAAAAAAAGAAAAAATGCAACCCATTCTGATAGAAAGGTCAGACAAAGCTTAGAAATGGAAAGATGTCAGGGGAACTAAGAGATGGCGAGATCTGAGGGAAAGGGAAAGAAAAGGCTCTGCCCAGGCAACACTGGTACTGGGGACTCCTTAGAAACCAGAACACAGGAGCATTGGCCAAGCTGAGTCGCAGTCAAGGGCTTGTCTACAGGTAATCACATAAGTACATGGTCAGTTCAAGGACTAGGAATGAAGGAGCAGGGTAAGATAAAGAGGAATTGGGAACCTCCTGGAAGCTTGCAGAAGGCTTTCCAGAAAGAAAATTGGGGTATTTACTCATTCCAGTTCCCACTGTCTGAGGTTTATCCAAGGGTATTAAGGCCTATACACACTTCCAGCTTCTTCTTGTCAGGGGTTGAGGGACCTGCTTTGGCTTCAGACAAGGCTTCAGGGCAGGAAAACAGAAAGATCTGCACTCATTTGAGAGGTTCACTATCAGTGAGAGGCTGAGCTTCCACACATCTGTCCATCATAGCTACACCAATCTCTGAAATCAGAGATGGATGAAGGGCACTGTGGGAAGCCAAATTTTATACCAAATATTATATGATAAACCATATGCTTAATCAAGATTGAAGGAAACTCAAAACATAAGCTGGAATTCCTCTTGTGACAGATCACAGGAAATGAGATGCTTCCTGCAGACAAGAGGTACCTAAGTTCCCCAGCAGAAGGAGCATTAAAAGTCTATACTTGTGAACTGCTTCCTTCCTGAGCTAAGCATTAGGTTGACAATAAAGAAAAACTCGGCTTCATTTACAAATGAATTCTCTTTATGATTTACTTCCTGTGATTTTCAATAAGACACAGAGAAGTGTGGCTCGTGGCACTTCAGATATTGGAACTGCTTGCCCAGTTTTTATGCTTTCTTCTTGGTCTTTTGTCTCATTATTAGTATACTTCACCCTCAGTCTGCAAAAGGGCACCAAATGTTGAAGTTCTGATGATAACAAAGGAGGGTCCTTCCATTACCCTCCGCCATCTCTCTTGTAAACACATTAAACGATAGAGGAGGAAGGTGAGAAAGAAGGTAACTCTGCGTGGCAAAAACAGTCTGGCGAATGAGGCCAAAGGAATATATGTAGAGCCAGCCTCTCCCCTGGACTAAGGAGGAAGGGGGAAGAACAGGAAGGTCAGGATCTCAAACAGAATCCTGGCAACTAGATTGAAAATGACCTTTTGCTCCCTTCGAGGATAATATCCTTCATCCAATGCCAATGAATAAGCCACTGCTTGTTCAAAATTCAATCATCCTGTGTCTAGTCCCATTTCTGTCACCAACTCTGTAATATCCAAGTACAGACAGCTCTGATGGTCTAGTAGTAAGAAACTACACTGCAATCCTAAAGGCATACTGTTCAAATCCACCAGCTGCTCCGTGGGAGAAGGAAGGGCAATCTCCTCTTGTGTGATTAACTGCCTCTGAAAACCCGCTGGAGGGTTAGCAATGAGACGGTTCTGACTTGATCACACTCAAAAGCAGGCCTTCATTTTCCAACTTTTTTTTTTTTGGTGGCTTCAAGTTTATTTCCACTTGGGATGGATAAAACAACTATGGATATTCGAAAAGCTCGTGTGTGATTAGACAGTAAAGTATGTGGTTCTCTCAACTTTTTGGTCTTTTGCCTTTTTGAAATAGAAAGAACCACCCACTTCTGCACTTGGTGCACCTGCCTAGTCTATGGGGTGGGGCAGGGAGGTGCTGACAGAAGCCCCTCAGGAAGGCATCGGTGGTGGTGGTGCCCTTTCAAGAGGAGCCCCGGGGCCAGGGCCGCTTGTGTGCTGCCCAGGCTGCTTCCTTGTGCTGCCCTGGGCCAGGTCACAGGCGACCACACTGCCAGAGGCCTGGGGTCCAAAGCGCTCTGGGAACTCCAACACAGTGGCAATGAATGGGACACTGGTCTTCCCGAAAAAGAAGCTGGCCCACCAGTGGCCCGGGTCAGCCTTGGGGAGCCCTGGGTGGTGGGAAATGGCTTCCTCCAGATACTCAGTGCTTCTACAAGAGCTGTTACTGGAAGTGGATCCCAGACGGCGCCAGTAGTAGTTGTGGGTGGCCACAAGCGAGCCGCTGGAGGGAATGGCTGCCATACTCTTGTTGTGGCTTGGTGGAAACCTCGGCAGCGACCCCTCGGGCCTTGGCGCGATCACGGGTGGCAGGACACCGAGAGGGAGGAAAAAAACCCCTAAGCCATGAAGCCCATTTGCGCAGGAGACCGCGGAAACTGGCCCAACTTTTGTATTTCAGTCACCAATCTTTTTTTTTGGTCTTGTTGTGTACTGTCGAATCATATCCTACTGTCACGGGAGATTGCCCCTCATTCTCCAACAGAGCATCTGGCGGATCCTAACTGCACACATTTGGAATTGCAGCACAGCTTCTTACCACTAGGCCACCAGAGGTCCCTATAAATTATTATTCATGAATCTTCATTGCCTTTTAGATCTCCTGCAATTTCTGACTGCAAAAATTGGTAGAAATCCTCAATCTCTTCAACTTTGGTTTAGTTTGGGGGACATATATTTTAATAATAGTTGTAGGAGCAGGTCGTTCTTTAAGGTCTGGTAGCCTAGTGGTAAAAATGTATGCAAAGATTCCAAACGTATGTAGTTCAAATTCACCAGTTGCTCCATTAGAGAAAGATAGGCAGTCTCCTCCCACGTGATTAACTGCCTCGGAAAACTCGCTGGAGAGTCAGCTCTGGGCTTATTCCAACTTAATGACATGCAACTACAACCATTACTCCTCTTTATATGTGTATAGATAGTTTCTTACCACTCACAGTATTGTACTTCAGAATAAATCTTGAAATGATCTTTTTTACTATGAAAGTAAAACCATTCTTCAATTTTTTCATTCCTGGCAAAATAAGTCTTAGGATTGTCTGATTCAATGTGGCAAATACCAGTCTATCTCAGCTCACTAATGCCTAGAATGTAGATATTTATGAATTCCATTTCATTTTTCCACAACTTCCAGCTTTCCTGGTTTCATCATTGACACATTCCATGTTCTAATTATCAATGGATGTTTACAGCTGTTTCTCCTCATTTTTGTGTATTAAGGTTATATCCTTTCTTTTTTTTTTGGGGGGGGGTTATATCCTTTCTCCATACCTATTCAATCTGTGTGCTGAGCAAATCATTCTAGTAGCTAGACTATATATGTTGTTTTTGTGTTTGCGGAAGCTAGTAGACCAGCGAAAAGAAATGTGGGTTTTCAGAGGGTCATCACTCTCAGGCAAATGACCCTGAGAGATTGTGAAGCCCCTGCTTTTATTAGCAGAAAATCAAAGCTTAGAGTAAAACATGATCTCATAGGGTGGTAAATGTTTAAACATATGGAACAAAGTATAGGTAATATGAAATAAAGCATAAGTAGGCATGAACAGTTTTCAAGAAAATATCTTTGTAATCATGAACAAGGTACTGCACTCTCAACAACCTTATCAAGAACTTTAGAATATAGTCTTTGTTTAACAGAGAACTTCCCGATCCCTTACATGGCTCCAGGAAGTCGGAGACTGCTTTCAGTCACATCCATTCTTGGTATTATTTGCCTGCTTTCAGGCATTGTAGCCAAGACCTTCCGCATGTATTAAATGGCCACTAGTAACCCTAGTGAACCAGAATGACCCTACAATATAAAAAACAATGTGGCATCAGTTGTTGTT
>NW_006400300.1:330015-331519 GCF_000299155.1 Elephantulus edwardii
ACGGCACATAACAACAACAACAACAGCAATGAGTTGTACTTGACTTGGCACCACATAACAACAGCAACTCAAGGTTCTGTAGTGCTGTAGGGAGGACAGTAAAACTTAAAAAGGCATCGTAAGATGACACATAACAGCAACAACATAGTAAAGAAAGACTTATATTTACAGGCACAAGGTATTTGAGGTAGGAAGATTGATTAAAGTTATAAAGTTTATTAAATCTAGCTTAAAATTTTCTTCAACTCAGTAAAGTTGTTACTTTCTTAAGTTGTTAATCTCCTGAAAGATTGATAAACAGTCTGTACGAGGCAAAATTAGCAGAAATTTACAGAGAAAATTACAGAAATTAACGGAAAATTACTGTTACATCTTCAGTGTCTACTGCAGACTTCTTAGTTTATTTTATCTTAAATTAATCTCTACTGAGTTACACATTATTTTTACCTTAATCTCTATCTGGATTGTATACGTTTACAGAGGGCCAATTTATATGCAGAACAAATCATTTGAGAGGCTAGACTTTGTGAAGACGAATATGACATCAGGATTGGAGGAAGACTTATCAACATCATGCTTAATGCAGGACACAACCTTGCTCAACAGAATGGAAGAGGACTTGAAGCATTTGCTGCAGAAAATCAAGGACTGCAGCCTTCAATATGGATTACATCTCAACATCAAGAAAACAAAAGTCCCTACTACTGAGTGAATAGATAGCATCATGGGAGATGGAGAAAAAAATTGAAGTTGTTAACTATTTCATGTTGCTCACATCCACAATCAGCACTCTTGCACTCACAGTCGGGGAATCACAAGACAAATTGCATTGGGAAAATCTGCTGTCAAAGATCTCTCCAGAAGGCTAAAGACTAAGTCTAGAGACAAAGGTATGCCTGGTCCAGATCATGGTCTTCTCTATTGCTTTCTGTGCATCTGAGAGATGGACAATGATTAAGAATGACAGAAAAAGAATAGCAAAAGAGTTGTTACACTGGAGGAGATTATTGAACTTACCATGGACTGCCAAGAGAACAAGCAGGTCTCTTTTGGAGAGAGTAAAACCAAGTTGCTCCGAGTAGGCAAGGATTTTGAACTCTACATTTGTACTCTATATGTATATACAGAGTACATATAGAGTATAAACATAGAGTACATATATGTACATATGTACAAACATATAGAGTACATACATTTTGGACTTTATATGTTTGTACTCTCTATATAAATGTCTATCTGGGCTGCATTGACTATGCAAAGGCATTTGACTGTATGGATCACAACAAGCTATGGCTGACTCTAAGAAGAATGGGAATCCCAGAACATTTGATTGTGCTAATGTGAAACCTGTCCAAGAGGCAGTCATCAGAACAGAGCAAGGAGACACTACATGGTTCAAAATCAAGAAGGGGGTCCGTCAGGGATGTATTTTGTCTCCATACCTTTTCAATCTGTATGCAGAACAGATTATCTGAGACCCTGGGCTCTATGAGGAGGAATGTGG
>NW_006400300.1:332334-333493 GCF_000299155.1 Elephantulus edwardii
CACAGGGTCACTATGAGTCGCAAACAACTCAATGGCACATAACAACAACAACTCTATATGTACTCTAAGAGGCAAGAATTTTGAACTCTGTATGTTTGTTCTCTATGTGTTGTCTCTGTTCGACATCAATGAGTGAGATCCACCAAACATTATTATGTCTATATCTTAACCTCCTGCTGACCACCTACTTTGGTGTCTGCTGCTCAGACATTCCAAACAAGCAATTCTTTATGCAGATTAGAAATCCTGACTCTTGCCTTCTTTGTTTTATAAGCCATAAAACTTGAACAAAAAGGCTCAGTGACTTCTTTAGAAAACTAGAAATTAAAATCTTAGTTTAATTCAAAATGGAATTGTTGTGTTGTCCTCTCATTGTTGTCGTGTGTCCTCTCATCAAAACAGACTCTGCACTAACCTTCGAACAGATTTTCAGGGGCAGTTAAGTCACACAGAAGACTGTCCGTTTTTTTTTCCCCAGGGAAGCAGCTATCAGATTTAAAACTCCTCACCTTTGAGTTGTCAGCACAGTTCCTTACTACTGGCCACAAGAGCCCTAATTAAAGTCTTAAGTCACCGAATTCAAATATGCCAGTACATTATATTTTTAAGATTCATACACAAAGGATCCAGTTGAACGATTTTAAACATAAGATGATAGGACCTGTGTTTTAGATTATTTACACTGATGTTGTTGTTGTTAGGTGCCATCGAGTCGTTTGCGACTCATAGTAACCCTATGTACAACAGCCCTAAACCCTGCTCTATCCTGTGACAATCGCACTGCCTCTGACACACCCATCCCCAGACTGATTACCCCAGTCTCTGAATCAATCCAGTCTCTGAATCAATCCATCTCATAGAGGGTCTTCCCCTTCTGTGCCCCTTCTTCCCCTCCACCCTCCCAAACATTATGTCCCTCTCTAAGGACCTCTCCCTCCTTATATGTCCAAAGTATGTCAGATGAAGCCTCAGAATCCTTGCCTCCAAGGAGCAGCCTGGTTTTAACCCTTTCCAGGATAAATCTGTTTGTTTTCTTGGCTGTCCATGGTACATTCAATACTCTTCTCCAGCACCACAGCTCAAAGGCATCAATTCTCCTTCTTTCCTCCCTAGTCATTGTCCAACCCTCTGATGCATAACAAGTGATTGCAAAGACCAT
>NW_006400300.1:334443-340779 GCF_000299155.1 Elephantulus edwardii
CAGCTTGAACTTCTTTCTTCATCACCATAGGCTCTTGCTCATATGTTATTTCATTAAATTCTTCTGTGTCTGCCAATTCCTTTTGATACAGTGACTCAGTAGAATTAATTTAAGTAGAAAAACTAGAGATCCAGTGAGCAGTCAGGAGACATTGTAGTCAGTTCAAGCAAGAAAGTGGATGGTAGAATCCAGAGCGTAAGTCAGGAGGATAGTGGGAATTATTCAATAGATCTCCCTTCTCTTGAAGTGGAGAGTGGAGTGTATGTGTAGAGGATATGTTGGACTGGGAAGAAAAAATAGTTCATTCCTATGCATTCCAAGTTACAAGGAGGAGAGATGAAATGAAAGTAGGAGGGCTGAGGTGAATGGTGAAGGGTGAGAGTTATGAGCATGAGAGTGGTAATGACCAAACATAAGAAAAGCATAGTTAGTCATTTCTCTAGAGAACTTCCCTCACCTTTATTGTCCTCAAAGCATAGACTCTCAGAACACTTAATTGTGCTCCTGGGGCATCTATTCTTAGACCAAGAAGCAGTTGTGTGTCAGGGTTGTATCCTTTCTTCATACCTATTCAATGATGTCAGTCAGAGACTAAGGTGTACCTGATACAGGCCCTGGTATTTGCAGTTACTTGCTATGCATCCTAAAATCTGGACAATGACTAGGGATGATAGAAGGAGAGTTGATGCCTTTGAGCTGTGGTGCTGGAGAAGAGGGTTGAATATACCATGGACTGCTAGGAGAACAAACAGGTTCGTCCTGGAGAGGGTTATGCCAGGCTGGTCCTTGGAGGCAAGTATTCTGAAGCTTCCTCTGAAAAACTGGGCATGTTGCAAGGCAGGATTAGTCCTTGGAGAGGGACGTCATGCTTGGGAGGGTGGAGAGACAGCTCAGGAGAGGAGGACCCTCGATGAGATGGATTGATTCAGTCACCGGGGTAATGCGGATAGGTGTGTTGGAGACAATAAGATTGGCAAGGGATAGAGCAGGGTTTAGGGCTAT
The DNA here is from genome assembly GCF_000299155.1 of Elephantulus edwardii. NCBI lineage: Eukaryota > Metazoa > Chordata > Mammalia > Macroscelidea > Macroscelididae > Elephantulus > Elephantulus edwardii. The sequence continues at coordinate 335,446 of NW_006400300.1, forward strand.
TGTACCTAGGGTCACTATTTTGCAGGCAACTCGATGACACATCACAACAGCAACAACAGTCAATATGTGTACTGAGAAAATCATTCACGAAGGTGGATTCTGTGAAGAGAATGTCATCAGGATTGTAGGAAGACTCATCTATAACCTGCGTAATGCTGATGATACAACTTTGCTTGCCCTGAAGCTTAGAAAGTGGGAAAGGACTATCATTCCTCAAACTGCCACCAGATGACAATGTTGCCTAACATGTTCTCTGTTCTGATTCCTGTGGTTTGTCTTCTCAGTTCCCAACCGTACTTGGTAGTTGCAGTATGTCTCATGTTCAACTGTGAGCTAATCTTGTGAACTGTGTTTCTCTAGGCACAATACCGCGGGGGCAAGTGTTATCCTGTGGTGTGTGATTCAAGCCAGGAGAGCCAAGTGCAAAGCCTGTTTGAGCAGGTGGCCCGAGAGCAGCAGGGGCGTCTAGATGTGCTGGTCAACAATGCCTATGGAGGAGTCCAGGTATCTTTTGAGCTCTAATCCCAGCTTTATGCTTCTGACTTCCTCCTATGGTTCTCTGAGTCCTCTTCCATACTCCATATTCTGCTCTTTACCCAAACATTCATATCTGCTGGTCTTCAGATTATTCATTATCCAATCTGTGCCTTCTAGACAATCATGAACAATATGAAGAAAACATTCTGGGAAGTCCCCGCCTCCATGTGGGATGACATTAACAATGTTGGACTCAGGTGAATATCTCCCTTTCCCAGTATGTCCTCATCTCCTTTTCTTTCCACAATCCACCACACTCTTTTACCTCTTCTCCCTTCTGACCAGTTTTCCCCACTTTCCTCTAGAGAAGTTCCTTTCAAGTGAGCCTGCACCTGAGTATGTCTGCTTTTGCCTGCATTCTGTTAGTAATTTTCATCAGAGCAAGGCTCTGATGGCTCACCTTGGCCTTACTCCCTGCCCACCCAAGAGAGTGCTTTCTCCTCCCAGTAATGCACATCTTCTGTAGTCGGTGCTTTCAAAAGTGGTCAGAGGAATAAATGGTTTTGTTTGAGATCAGGAAAAGATGAAAAAGAAAGAGTAAGTACTAGTCCCCTGCTTCCTTATCTTCACCCCCAACTGACTGTGCAGGTGCTCCTAGATCCTAGTAAAGAGGGAAGTTGTCGCAACAATGAATGAATGGAAACCCAAAATCTCTGTAAATGTTCATTAAAATTAATAAAATTTAATTTTAAAAAAAAAGAGGGAAGTTGTCATTGGGTCCATTTGCCTGACACAGGCCTGAGGAAAAACAACAGCATCCATAATTGACTGATGCAGCATAATAGATACCAGCTCAGCCCCTGGGTGATACAGTTAAATGTGCTTGGCTACTAGCCAAGTAGTTGGAGTTTAGGAAGCCCTAGTGACATAGAGTGCTGTGTTGCCAACCAAAAAGCTTGTGCTTAGAATCCACCCCTAGGTACTTTGAAAGAAAGTCCTGGTGATCAATTTCTGAATATTAAGCCACTGAAAACACCATGGAGCACAGTTCTACTCTGACACACACATGTCTATGGGAGTTGGAATTAACTCAATAGAAACTCATTTTGGTTTGATTATTTCACTGTTTATTATTGTTAGGATGATGTTACTCCCTTGGCTAGTAAAATTTACTCAGTGGATGTGGGAGTAACCAAGAGATTATCTAGAAGTGTTTGTTCAAAGTTTTTAGAACACCTGTTGCTCCAGTTATGATACTCTGTGAGCCATCTGAAAAAGCAAGAATAGGATGTGATAGTGAATTTCAAAGTGGAAGAGATTGTGAGAATAGCATAGAGATAAGAAAGTAGACTCAAAGAACTGGAAATTGGCAGTGCCTAGGTTCCTAACAAGAAGCTCTGTTAACAAACGAATGGATAGAAAAGCTGTGATATATTCACATAATGGAATACTACGCTGCATTGAAAAACAAGGAAATCAGGAAATATTATTCAAAATGGGTGACCCTGGAGGACGTTATGCTGAGTGAGATATCTCAGTCACAAAAGGACAAATACAGCACAGTGTCACTGCTGTAAAACAGGACTGATATCAGGGTTGGGGGGAGACTGAGAAAGGTGGCATAAATAATGCATACTGCATTGAAACAGATGAGGGAGAAAACAGTTTAAAAGGGATATGTGATTAGGTATTGTCATTACAGGAGTCCAGAGTGAATGCTGCATAGTGGAGTGGACTTGGGGGGATGGATTGTATAACAATGAAAGAATTTTTCTTTTACTTTTCAAAGAGAAAAGAGAATTGTGGGGATGGATGGGTGAGCAGGAAAAAAAGTGCAACAATAAATGAATGGAAATCCTCAGTCTAAACTTCCATTAAAATTGATAATAATTTAAAAAAAGAAGCAGCTGTGGTGGCATAGTGTGTAGGGAGTTTCACTCCTAACCTAAAGGAGGTATTTGTTGTCAGTTTGAGTCTACCAGCTGCTCTCTGGGAGAAAGATGAGCATTCTCCTCCCATGAGAATTACAGGGTAAATTAAGTTAGTCCCAATTTGATGGCAATAAGATATCCATATCCCTCCTAAGATAGATGTCTTCCATTCCTCCATTCCTTGTTGATCAGAGCCCATTATACAGAGGCTCAGATTGATGCATTATCCAATGTAAAGGCTACTCTGTAAGTCTCTTAGCTAAAGGTCTATATAATATTATTTTTTTTCTTTTTTTTAATATTTTGTATGCGTGTACCATCAAATCGGATCTGACTGGTACAGGAGGATATTGCTCCTCCTTCTCCAGCAGAGCATCTGGTGGATTCGAACTGTGTACCTCTGGGATTGCAGTGCAGCTTCTTGCCACTAGGCCACCAGAGCTCCCCCTATATAATATTATTTATCTTACTGTCATTCCTTTCTCTCTCCCTTTGCATAGCTACTATTAATAGTCTGGTACATATTTACACATAAAACATTTTTTTCCTCTCATTTTTAATACCCACAAACTAGTTTATTGGGAGAATGTAGCATAATTTGTCTAATCCTTATTGGTGGCAGTTGGACTATTTAATATTTCAAGAGATTGGTTAAATACACAACTCAATCCTATAGTTTATATCCTGCCTCATTTAATTAACACAACTGCCTCATGTTAATCCTGCCTCATTAATACCACAGTAAACCAAACCCGTTGCCACTGAGTCTATTCCAGTTATTGCATGGCAGATCTCCATCAGGTTTCTGAAGCTGTAAATCCTTATAAGAGAAGACAGCTTATCTTTCTCCTTTGGAGCAGCTGGTAGGTCTGACTCACTGACCTTGCAGTTGGGAACCCAACACTGTTCCACTAGAGATCCATCATATACCATTCAAGTTAGGATTTACAATACATAGGATAATTACATCAGATCACAAAGTAGAGGATGATTACACAATACTGAGGATCACAATCTAGTGAAGTTGCAGTTCAATCCATAACAGTGTATACGTACTTGACATATACATATGTATTAGTTTTAAGAAGACAAATCTGTCAATCTTTTATTCTTTCTATTATTATAATGCTAAGAAAAGGTCCAAGTTTGTAAACACCTTCACCCATGTTTTCTTTCACTTTTTTTTTTTTTTTAATTTTTGGGAGACACAGTTCAATTTGTAATTGCCATCCATGGATGTTGTGTCAATATCTTGGCTGGGCTTTTTTGTTGGTTTTTTCTTTGAATGAAAATTTACAAATCATACTGGGTTTTCAATCTTACATGCACCTGGTTTTCCTTTAGTACATTTTGCGTTTCAGGTTTTTGGATTGCTGAGGTGGTTTTTTTTAGGTCTCCTATTATTGTTCCTGGTGCCCTGGTGGCCTAATGGACTCAAAGGCATGTGTTTCAAATTCACTAGCTGCTCTGAGGGAGAATGGTGGACAATGTGTGCTATTTACAGCCTCTGAAAGTTGGTTCTGGCTAGATAATTATGTATACCCAAAGTTAATACCTAAACCCAAAAATCAAGTCAATACACTTGAACAGAAAAATTGAAAACTCAGCAATAGCAGTCATTGTCTCACTACCATCTCTAGCTAGCCAGTTTTCCTAATTCTACTTATTCAGTGATCCAACATTCCCATTCATTTGAAATTATTCCTTTATTATATATTGAATTCTTATTTCTATTTCTGTGTAATTTTTTACTATTTCACTATTTTATCTTTCCATCATAATACTAATACTGCCTGTCATTATTATAAAGATTAGTATGGAAGGGGGAACATATCCCTCTCACCCACCAGATATCATTCTTTTTTCAGGATTTTCCTTGTTTATTCTCATCAAACTTTTATTTCTCTATTCCTACATAATGTCTTATCAGGATATAAGATTTAATTGAATATATAAATTGACTTCATTAGAATTTGGGTTTTTTTATATGTTCATTCTTCATTTTCTGTCTGTACTTGTTCTTTTACATTAGACAGAATACTCTAATATTTTCTTTATGTATGTTAAAAGTTTCTCAAACTCCCCTCCATGATATTTTATGTTTATAATTGTTACTGTAAATTTTATTCTGTTAGATCTTCTAAATATTGCCATTTCTCATCTGTCATTAGATGAGTTTTACCTGTTTTCCTTCAAGAACTGACCATTAACCCCTGATCTCCTAGATCTGCAGCCTTCCTTCCATCACTGCCACTAGGGGATACTGACCTTTCTGAGGGCCTGCAGTGCCCAGGCCAGCTCTGATCTGGAATTCCTCTTCCTTCCCCTACCCCATCTTCCAGAGGCCACTACTTATGCTCAGTGTATGGGGCACGTCTGATGGTACCAGCTCGCCGGGGACTCATCGTGGTCATCTCCTCCACTGGGGGTCTGCAGTACCTCTTCAATGTCCCCTATGGTGTGGGCAAAGCTGCGGTGAGGACCCAGAGACATGTGGGATTAGGAGGAAGTGTAGAATAATTGTGTTACCCATGGATCAGGAGATCCAGGCCCTGCAGGATGGGATCAGATTCGCTGCCCTTACTGTTCCCTCTAGTCCTCCAGGAAAAGCTCCTTTGTTTTGGCTTCTTTGCAGTTGCTGGAACAACACCACACTGGGGAAGGTGGGCAGCTGAGTCTTCTGGGCCCCTGAGAAGGGCAAAGGCATTATCGGGGGAGCAAAGAGGGTCCAGGGAATGTGACATGACTAGTACTGTGGAGTGCTCACTCTGCCTCTTTCTCTCTATAGTGCGACAGAATGGCTGCTGACTGTGCCCATGAGCTACGGAGCCATGGTGTCAGCTACGTGTCTCTGTGGCCAGGGCTGGTGCAGACAGAAATGATAGTGGAGGCCAAGGAGGACTTGGCCAAGGATCCTGAGTTCAAA